>NC_029774.3:43720578-43722044 GCF_000817695.3 Arachis duranensis
AGCTAATATATAAATAAGTATTTAATTAATACGTATTCTAACAATATATGTTAAATTTATTAATTAAAAATTAAAAATATAAAATTTAAATTTTAACGTATTTATTAAAATAAAAAATTTTAAAATTTTTACTAATAACAGTCTTAATATATACTTTTTAAGGTGCATAAAAAGTAAATCTTAGAAATATTATACATATTATATATATGTACTATGTAGACTTAAATAAGAAATATTGCCGGAGAACATCATTTTAGTTTCAATAATGGGCATTGGCCGCAGTTAAAAATACTCATTATAGCAAATTAAATGGTCCAAAATTAGTGGTATATACATATAGATCATTGGCAGAGTACCCATGGGGTAAGTGGCTGATTCCTGATTAAGTGATCGAGCTACTTGTCGGCCATGGGCCATAGTATCCTATATTAAATTATGGTACATTTTAACATATCTATGTTACAATCATTACCGTCCTTAATCAAAACATAAAAATTTTAATTTTAATTTTAATGATATTTATATAGTTATTATAATCACTATATAAACATACTAGAATCATATATATAATAACTCTCTTGTAACAAGAACCAAATTCAACCAATTGAATCCAACGGATTAATCAAGATTTAACCACTTGTCAAATCTGGTTGTAACCTAAAAATCAACTATAAGAAATGGTAAAAACTAGTTAAACAAATTAAAAAAAAAGACTAGTAAATTAAACCTGTAACAATTTTTATAGGTAATCAAATATAAAAAAATGATAAATAAAATTAAACACTAAAAAATACATTTTAAACCTTGGTATATTTCATTTAGGGGGTCCAATTCGCCCGGAACACAAAGCTTATTTTGTCGAATTTAAATTTATTATTTTTATCTAATGTAATTTTTAAACCACGCTTCAAGTAGGCTTAACTTAATTTGAAGCCATGTTCTATAAATAAGATGCATATTTTAAAACATAATTAATAATAAAATATTATATTTTAATTAATATTATTATATAGTATTATTTTTATTTTAAAATAATTTATTTGATATGTATAAATATTATATAATATTTATTATATTAATTTGTTATATAAAATTTATAAAACTATATACCCTAATTAATTATACATAAAATCATCCAATTCAATTCGATTTATTTCAAATTAATTTATACTCAATTTTTTAAGATATATCCGATAAAATATTATCAAATCTGATCTAACACAACTGTGCCCTTAATTTCATTGATGTCATGTAAACCGATAATGGGCACAATCTTACTTGCTCAACCAAGCATTTGAATATGACAAAGCAACACACAATATATTATTCTGCTTATAAATTATAATCTATACTTATTAATAATTCATACCTATTAATAATACGAATTTTTTTTTTTACTGTGGTTCTCATTTTTCCCCCAATTTTCGTAATTATATTATTATATAATAATAACTTCTTAAATTTAT
>NC_029774.3:43722098-43758284 GCF_000817695.3 Arachis duranensis
TTCTCATCAATGCAAATCGCCGCATTTGATCCCACCAATGTTTCTTTCCCTTCTTTTTAATATATGTTGTTTAATTTTTCTACAAGCAATTTGCTATGGTATCCAGATTTTTGTTTTATTTTCCTTTTCATATGCCCAACTTTTTCTTTTATTGGATTGGATTTTTTTCTCTGTGCATAATATATTTCATGAAGCGTAAACATTGATCAATTTTTTCTTGTTATACAGAGAAAAAAGAAAGAAATAAAAAACAGAACTAAACTAATTTATGTTATTTTTTATTTTTGACTTTAAAAATAATTCAAATTAAAAACATTAGAAAAATCAACTAGACAAGCACCAGTTGCTAAAACGTAATAAATTAACTTACTACTTTAAATGAAAATTTTTCACTATTGACACAACAAATCAACACATTGTTATTTTGAAATTTAATTTAAACCCTCCTTGTCTAGAAAGTTTTTTCGGTTTTCATTGTGCTTTGTGAATTTGTAAAAATTTTAAAATTATGCTTGTGCTTTTGTATTTGATAAATAAAAAATTATATATTTATATTTTAAATTTTGAAAAGTTAGAAGTAATTTTTAAAATTAACTTATACTTTTTAAGGTTAAAAGACCTAATATAGCCTTATATAATAAAGTCATGTTAAATGTTAAAGCAATTTTACTAGACAAAATATTTGTAATTTGCACTTATTAAAAATTATTTTTATTTTTATTTATCAAATATAGTTATTAACTTATTATGTAAAATTCGGTCAAACCGTAACTAATTAATTAATAAATTAAATAGGAGCAAATATGGTTAGAAAATTGAGCAATCAAAATTTGATACTTTAAATATGATATTTTGACTAAGTTAATTTTTCTGAGTCGGAAAACATAGTTTTTTGCGTAAAAACGCGCACTGAAATTTTGACCGGTAGTACCGGCTGATATCTGTCTGGGACTGCAGCTGAGATAATTAATATAAATGAATAAGGCTAAGAAATTAGGATTTATAATTAGGGAAGGTAGAAATATTTAAAATATGATTTAAAACTCTAATCTTAAAGGTTTTGGCCCAAAATTAGGCCAACAGACAAAAATAAGTGAACCGGGCCTAAGTAGGCCCAAGACCCAACATATATAAACATTAATTATGAGTATTTCTACTCATTTACTCTAAGGGTGTGTGTGGTTCAAGTATTACTTTGTTACAAAAATTTCATTCCCATGTGAATCAAAGATACCCAAGGAGAAGGTGGGAATTGAAATGATGGTATTCTGATTCCCTGAAATCAAACTTGCTTAGGAATAGCTTTTCAAACTTTGAATCAAACATGGGAATATGATATTCCCATCTTAAAATTTTTAGGAATTATTTATAATTCCTCTAACCACACACACGCTAAAGGAAGAGGGTAAAGGCGCTGAAATACCACACACACGCTAAAGGAAGAGGGTAAAGGCGCTGAAATAGAGAAGAGAGGAAGAAGAGAGAAAATCCTGATTTCATCAAACTTTAAATCATCATAACTTTCTCTTTGGAACTCCGATTGACAAGCCGTTTGTCGCCACGCGTCGCTATTCTCATCCTCTACAATTCTATCTAAGTTTTATAGTGAGTAATCCACTGTCCTCTGTCCAGTTTTTATTTTTCCTTTTAAATTCGAATTTGATTTGAGTTTTGAGGAAATATTGTAATTTTGGTTATTTAGGAGTACTCTAGTATGAGCCATTGGTGAGTTCCATCACTAATTTTATGGGTTAAGGTAAGAAACCCTCTAACCCTTGTGAAAATTGATTATGTTAGAGTATTGGGTAATTTTTGTGCACAATTGGAAGATTGATATTGCTTGTGGGGCTTTGGTGAGGCTTGGAGCTAAGGATTGGTGGAGGCTCTCAAGAAGAAGCTCAATTATTTTGGCTACAAGAGGTACGGTTTAAGTTTCATTTAAGTACCGTGTGGTGTGATGAGAATTTCCAGACTAGATGCCTCTAGGATTAAGTTTGGATTGTGTAAATGGTTGGTACTAATATGCATAGTTGATATGTAATGCAAATTAATGATTAGGTTGAGAATTGTGTGAATTGTATGTTTGGTGTGTTGAGAATTTGATGAATTGGATAATGAGTATTGATTTGTGGAATATGCATCTAAACTGTGAATTTGGGCCGGAGGCCGCAAATCTTGGGCCGGAGGCCGGAAAGAGGTAAGAAAGGTAAGTTGATGTGTGTATTGTGTGATGATATAAGAGATTGGAGGAATTTTAGATATTGAATATGTGAATAATTGGTTTGGTTATTGAATAATAAGGTTTGAGGAATTGAAGTGTAGAATTTGATAGTTTTGGGTAAAATTGTGTAGATGAGGTAGGTTTGGTTTTGGTTGAGTGTAATTATGTGAATGTGGTTGGGTTGTGGTCATTTGGATGAGTGGAAATGAATTTGGCTTGTAAACATTAGAAAAATTGGTGATTTCTATTTTTGGGTAAAAACTGATTTTTTGACCAACTTTGGCAATCTGTAACTTGGTCCACGAAGTTCAGAATTCTTCAAAACTGAATTTTTATGAAAGTTTATTCAACGATCTTTCCAACGGTTCAAAAATGGTTGGAAAAGGAATTTTGTATAAGATGTGTGTTGGAAGTTTGAGGTTTAAAAATGAAATTCTGCAGCTTATTAACTTAGTAAAATTTTTGGCAAATCGTGCTTCCACGCGCATGCGTGGCCGACACGCACGCGTCACTCTCAAGTTTTACTCCCCCACGGGTGCACTTGGCCGACGCATACGCATCGCTGCACTGATACGAATGCCCAGTAAAAAATTCCGATAGTTGCGCGTGTACTATGCTGGTTTTCTGCGAGGAGCACAAAATGCACCCACGCGTGCGCATGGGCGACGCGCATGCGTCACTCTACGTTTTTTACTCCCACGCGTGCGCATGGGCGACGTGCACGCGTCACTTTGCTTTTCTGACTCCCATGCGTATGCGTGGGCAACGTACACGCATGACCCTGTTTTCAGCAAAAGTTGATTTTGAGTTTTTAAAGCCAAATTTCAGAACTTTAAGCCTTCATTCTCACCCTTTAAGTCCTAAATTCTTATAATATGCCTAGTAATGAAAAGAAGTTAGAACATGTGGTAACTTGTGGATGAAGTAAAGTGAGAAGCAATGATAAATGATGAGTAATGATGATTATATGAGTTGCTGAGGATGATGGTGAAAGTGTTGTGTATGTTATGAGTCGGATGGCTGTGATAAGCATTGAGATATGGCAGAGTATGTATATGTATATGATTAATGATGAAAAGATTATGATTAATTGAGGAAGTATAGAGATGGTGGTTTAAAAATGAATGTGACATGTGACCCCCTGGGTAGTAGGCAGTGGCGTTGTCCACTTGCTCCGGGTATGAGATGGGGAAGGAGAATTATGATAAATGAGTTTAATTATGGAGTTTTGAATGAATGTATGTCTGTGATACCTGGGTAGTAGTAAGGGTCGTGGTTCATCCTGCTTGCTCCGGGTCATTATTTGAGAATTGGTAATAATGAATAGTGATTATGAATGAATGTGGTAAATGAATAATGATGGAAAATGTTGAATGTGAGTATGCTTATGTTTTCTCTCTGGTTGTAATGATGACAAGGCACATATACCCTCTAATGGTGACAGGGCACGTACTCCCTCTAATGATATTAATGCGCAATAGATAGACTGTGCCCGGGTTAGCTACCGGATACGTCGGGTTGGCTTGATAACCGACAGATGATATCATCAGTCATAGGGCAGGCATATATCATTTGCATATGTTTGAATTGTTTGGGTTTGTCTATTTGTTTTATCATATATGCTATGTTACCTGACTATATGCTATCTGTTCTACTTGTGCCTTAATTGTGTATTACTTGTTTGTATTGATTGTGTTTGTACAACTGAGAGGTCCCTCGTACTGGTGTCGGTTAACGCTGAGGGCAGTTCTTATTGAAATGGAATAATGCTACGATTAATGTGAAATGATTATTACTGAATGAGATAATTTGAGCTCCCTGGATAAACACAGTGAAGTAATTTTACTTGCTCCAAGTAAGGATATGAAGTAATGATATAATATTGCTAAGAAAGAATAGTTGGCGATGGTTTTGTTTATAATTTTAATCCTGGTTTGTTGGAGAGTTAGAAAGTCGGGAAGCATGAGAAATATGAATTAGATTTAGCATTCCCTTATGACAGTTGCCTATTCATGGATTAACGAGAACCTAGGATGGATACATGGTGAAAAGAAGTTTAGGATGTTTAGTGAGTTTTTATTACAATGCATTGTATTTATTTGCCACTTTTACCGTACTGGGAACCCATGGGTCGGGGATTCTCATTCCGTATATATCTCTTGTTTTTTAGATGCAGGTCCAGGTGCTCAGAAGTGAGCTGTGGTTCATTTGAGAGATGGCGAAGATTTTTATATTCTCCACTTTATATTTTGCTCAGAATCTCTCAACCTTTATTTTGAAAAGCTTATATTATGTATTGAACTCTTTTGAACTTGCCTACAGAGGCTCTTATGTTTCTTTTGGGAGAGATTAGAAGATTCTGTTGTCAACTATTGTTATACTGTACCCTAGCCGACCTAAACTTCGCGAGTCGCGACTAGTGACTATTTACTTATGTTATATATCTATATATTGTTCTTCTCTTAATCTCTTTTATGCCTTTATCAGTATATCACTCTCGACTTCACGCTTTATCTTTTAGTTGTCGATGCGTGAGTGATACGACTTTGCGATCTTATTTTTAATCTTTTCAGACTTCTCGACTAATACTCCTTTCAATTATACTTATAATTATGTAGTAAAAAATCTACCTGAAAATCGTACCACCGTAATTCATTGACTTATGACTCGAGCGTTTATGACTCGAGCGTAAGAATTTGAATATTAGGGTATTACATATTACAATTTGTAAATAACTATTTTCATAAAGTTAGCTCTAATAAATAATTTTTATAAAGTCAAAATTTTATTAAGAATATTGCTACACATTTAAATTAAATCTTTTTATTAACTAAGTTCAATTAAATTAGTTTAACATAATAAAAATTAATTATGACTAATATTATTTCAAGTCTTATTATTTAAATTAATTAGATTTAACTCATAAAAAAAATTTTAAATTGTTACTCTTTTACTAAACTACTTGAACTAAGAATCTAAATAATTTAAAAAATACTAAAAATTATAGCACAAATACTGGTAAGAATTTAACTTTTGTGAATTTTGTAATTGGACTCTAGGAATAAAAATAATCAATTTTGGCTGACAAAAAAAGGTTCAAACCTATTTTCTCAAAGAGTTAGAAAAGATAAATACTTAGAGAAATTCTAGATGCAAGGATTCGAGTTTAGGAAAGTTTAATAAAAAGTGCATGTATAATTGTCACTCTTAAGTATAAATCATATGATATCACTTAATTACCTGTCCCGTCGTATAAAGCTGGTTGTCACAGCCATACAATTTTTAAATTGCCACATAAACTTCACCTTATGCCCCTGTACCTATCAAACAACCAAAAATAAATCAGAACAAATAAACACAAAACATAGCCACAACCACCACCACCACACAAAAAAACACACACAGCAATAACCTTCTCTCACCTCTGCCAGTGGCATCACCACCTCCACCGTCGCCGCCACCACCATGCCTTATAATCACTACCACCGTCGCCCGTGGAACTCCTCACCGCCCTTCATGAGCCCTCCACTTCTAATCATTCTTGTGCCTATAATCGCCATAGCTCTGCTCTTTCTAGTCGTGCCGCCACTCCTCTCCGCCACCACCAACGTTCTCCGGCCATCTTCCGTCGTCAAAAAGAGCTGGGACTCACTCAACATCCTCCTCGTTGTGTTCGCTATCCTCTGCGGCGTTTTCGCCAGGCGAAACGACGACGAATCGCCACCTCCATACGACCACGTCGTTTCGGATCAAAACGCTGCGTTTCGTAAAATGCCTTCTTCGGGAGAAAGAGAAAGAGAGGGAGAGGGAGAGGGAGAAGGAAGTGGTTATGTTTCGCAGCAGTGGTTTGGGTTTGCTGGGGAGAGGAAGGGTTATGAGACCACTCCGATCCAGGTTCAGTCACCGGCAACCGGCGTTACACGGTTGAGAAGGAACAGCAGCTCATATCCAGATCTAAGGAGCTGGGAAACCAGCGATGACCGGTTCAGGTTTCGATTCTATGACGACTTTGAAATCGACAAGCAGTTTCGCTCCCCCGCCAGGCATCAGTTTGCCACCGTGGACCGACGCACGCGGTGGCCGGGACCAAAAGATGGAGAAGTTCACGAACTTCACATTAAAGAAATTCCAGTTGATACCTTCCTGGCTAGCTCATCTCCTCCACCTCCGGAACCGCCACCGAGATCATCGGCGCCCCCGACGCCTCCTCCTCCCCCGCCGCCGCCGCCACCACCTCCTCCTCAGCCGGCGGATACTCGTCGGAAGCCAAGACGAACACGAACATATGAGAAAGAAGACAGTGTTACCGAGATAACCGAGCTCGACAATGATCGCAAGTTCACGAGTGTACGGTCTCCGCCGCTAGCTCCTTCGACGCCGGCCCCTCCTCCACCGCTGGCTCCGGTGAAGACGCGATCGAATCACAAGCGCGGTAAGAGCGAACAAAGGAAGAGCACCGTGAAGAGAGACATAGCAACAGTTTGGGCTTCGGTACTCTCCAACCAGAGAAAGAGGAAGACAAAGCAGAAAACCAAGAACGAACACAATCAAAATTTCAATCACAATTACTATAACGTTATTAATGAGTTAACAAATAGTAATATGAGACCACCACTGTCGCCTGCACCTGCGCCTCCGCCACCCCCACCCCCACCTCCGCCGCCATCTTCGGTTTTCCAGAGTTTACACGGAGATGGTCAAAATGGAAGAAACCGATCCCTCCTCCGCCACCTCCGCCTAGTGCGGCAGATCCACCGGAAGAATCTCTTCGGCGCAGAAACGCTGGGAGGCCGCCATTGCCGAACAGAGCCAGCACCTATAACGACGAGGCAGTAAACGCCGGGAACCAGTCGCCGCTGATTCCGGTTCCGCCACCGCTTCCTCCGTTCAAAATGCCGGCAATGAAGTTCCTGGTCCGTGGCGATTTTGTTAAAATACGTAGCAACCAGAGCTCGCGATCCAGCTCAAGGTGTAGCTCGCCGGAACGGTACGGGGTCGAAGAATCTGAAACGATTGAAACAACTGATTCCGTTACTAACCCCGTTACAGATCGTAACGGCGAGGTGAGTGGGTCCGTTTTCTGTCCCAGCCCCGACGTTAACGTAAAGGCTTCAACGTTCATTGCTAGGCTAAGAGGAGAATGGAAGCTTGAGAAGCTCAATTCCTTGAAGGAGAAAGGCAATGGCTCATTGCCTTTTAGAGGTTAAAACTTGTAAAAAGATAAAATGAAATTAAATTAGGCTCTAGTTATGGTATTTTTAGTTCAGTTATTAGAGCCTATAAAAAAGAAGAATGTTTGGCTGTTTGGCTGTTTGCACTGTTTCACTAGCTTGCTACTTTCATATGGGAGAGACTGCTATGGTTGATTGAGGTAACATTTTCGTTATTATGGTACTGAAAATGCATTAGTGTTTGCATAACAGATTTGTATAGGAGGAAGATCAGATGAACTGGGCTCTGATTGTATTTTTTTTGACGTCCTATTGGAGCCACTGGTAGAAGTTTGTACGTTTCTATGATGTGATATTATGCACCCAACCGCTGATTGTAATATTTTTTTCTTTCAAATACCTTTTTTGGTCTATTTTTGTCATTGTCTCCCGTTGTTTTGGTCTTGGGAGTAAAAGTATTGTATTTTTGCTGAATATAATAAAGTATGGTGTTTTAGTGAATAGTATATGTTTTTATATTTTTATTACATTGAAACTGAGCTGGATAGATTTATCTACATACTACAAAGACTTACTGTTTTGCTTTGTAGATATTTTCAGGGGACCTTTCTTTCTTTGTGACGTTTACATAAAGAATAATAAAGGATCACAAAGTTAAGAAAAGTGGTTTTAATTTTCAGTTTGGTGGTACCATAATAAGAACTGTCAATATCCCAATTCATGCAAACAAAACCCAAATCACAAACACATTATAAGAAAGAAAGAAAGAAAGAAAAGCTTTATTTAAATTAACCTAACCATATTCTGGCTTGTGGTTGGGTGGAAGAGGTTTATTTTTTTTTATTTTTTTTGAACGAGAGCTCAACACAACAAGTGGAATAAAAAGGACTAGCTACATAGAATCAAATTAAAACTAAGCATAAAATAAATAGAACAAACAAAGCTGCAAATACCCTTTTGTCATCTCTGGCTTTGCCATCAACAACAAAAAGGGTTAACACCTAACCACTCTTTGTAGCTCAGTGCAGACAATTTTATAATCTCCTCAACTCTTTTTCTTTTATTTTGAAAAATCCTCCGGTTCCGTTCCAACCATAAGTTCCATATGATCGCGCAAAAACACACCATCCATCTCTTGCACTCCTGTTTTGTACTTGCGTTCTCAGTCCAGCTCTGGAAGTGGTCCTTAACTGTACCTGGACAAGCCCATGGCATCCCCACATATGATAACCAAGCACACCATACCTGCCAAGCAAAGTTACAACTAAGAAATATGTGGTGGCCATATTCAACACTGTTGTTACATAAAACACATGAAGTATCTTGGTGAATAATTCCAAACCGACTCAATCTCTCCTTCGTATTAACCCTGCCGATTAGGACGAACCAGACAAACAACTCTACTCTGGGTGGGACAAGGCCTTTCCAAATGGTCCTAGTAAAGCTGTAGCTATGTATATCCTCCGTAACCATTTTCACCTGCAACACCTGCACAAATTAGTTAGTAAAAAAATTCCTTGTTTATCATACTTCCATATAACTCTATCCTCTCTCCCAAGATCAAGTTTGACCAACCTCAGAGTGTGGTAAAGCTGGTTTACTAGATCCAACTCCCATTGGAACAATTTTCTCCTCCACTGAAAATTTCATATCCAATCTAGCACCCACAATCCCCTATCATTGATCCTGTTTGGTTTGAAACCGAGAATAGCCTTGGAAAGTGGTCTTTCAAAGGACCTCCATGGATCCAAGCATCCTCCCAAAATCGAGTTTGCCTCCCATCACCCACCTCCATGGACAGCCCGGTAATAATCTTTTGTCTGACTTCTAAACTCTTGAACTGTAGCTGACAGATATCCTTCCACGGCCCACCTCGGATAAGTAGCTCTTGAGAGGACAGGAACTCATTTGGATTCAGATTCTTACAGGAACATACTACCTTCTTCCAAAGCGGACACTCCTCTTTAGAGAATCTCCACCACCATTTAAACAGAAGAGCTGAATTTCTTACCATAGCATCCCCAACCCCCAGCCCACCTAACTTTTTAGGGGCCTGAACCACTTCCTACTTAACCAATGCCATGCCATCCTTTCCATCCTCTTTACTCCACAGAAATCTTCTCTGCAAGGAAATCAGTTTCTCTACAACAGCCTTTGGCATCTTATAGAGGCTCAGATAATAAACCGGTAGGCTATTTAACACCGACTTGATAAGTACCAACTTACTGGCCTTATTGAGGATCTTGGCCTTTCAGAGACGAAGCTTCTCATCCACCTTGTCTATTATTGGCTTCCACGTCTTCACCAGTCTTGGGTTTGCTCCTAACATGATACCGAGATATTTAACTAGTAGAGTGGCTTGCTTACATCCCAACACACCGCACATACGTTGTATCCACAGCTCGTCACAGTTAATAGAAATCAAGCTAGATTTATCAAAGTTAATGATTAGACCTGACATCAACTGAAAGCATCTAAGCAACCTCATGTAGTTCTTGATTGTGTCTTCCTCCGGAGGGCAGAATAAAATAGTATCATCTGCGAACTGTAAATGCGACAACTCAACAAAATCTCTCCCAACCATCAACGGTGAAATGCGACCGTTCCTCACAGCCACTCCAATCATCCTATGTAGGACATCAACAACAAGTACAAAGAGAAATGGGGACAGAGGATCCCCTTGCCTCAGACCCCTTTCCATCTTGAATGGCTTGAACGGCGACCCATTTATCAACATTGATACATCTTCCACCAAATCCCATCTTCTGCAATACAAGGTCTAGAAAACTCCACTTGACTCTGTCATATGCTTTCTGGAAGTCTAGCTTTATTATTGCCGCTTTCTTCTTCCTTTGTTTAATCCACTGAACCGTTTCACATGCAATTAGAGCCCATCATGAATCTTTCGACCCTTCACAAAAGCACTCTGTGTCTCTCCTACTAACCCTGGCATAACCTCTCTCATTCTCCTAACCAGCATCTTCGAGATTACCTTATATACACACCCCACTATGCTAATCGGACGCAAATCTTTGATTTCCTTAGCACCAGTAAACTTGGGGGCCAACGCCACCCATGTGACATTAGCATCAGGCGGCAACCTTGAAGATTGGAAGAATCCCAACATTGCTGCTGTGAAATCCGAGCCTATATCATTCCAACACTTCTTTATGAAGTTCATGTTGTACCCGTCACATCCTGGGGCCTTGAAGGATTCACAATCCCACACTGCCTCTATAATCTCCTCAGGTGATGGTAGTACCTCTAGAGCATGAGAATCCTCCTCGTTGATCCTTTCCACTAGACCATTTCTGAAACCCACCTCTGGGGACCTCTCTTGATGATATAATTCTTTATAAAACTCCCTGATGGCAATTTTAATCCTACCTTGATTCCTTATCATTCTCCCATTAATAGATAGTGCATCAATCCTATTATATCTCCGTCTTGCCGAAGCTAAGTTGTGGAAGTATCTCGTATTTTTATCTATGTCCCTCGCAAGCCTTGACCTTGACATCTGCTTCCAATGTAGTTCTTTCCTCACATACCATTTCTCGCAGCACTTGACTAATGCCTTCCTTTTTGCTTCTACTGTCTCATCATAGTACCCATTGTCGACCATGTCATCAATCTTCTGAATCTCTTCCTCAAACTTCAAGATTTTCCTATCCATATCACCAAAGATGTCTCTATGCCATCTCCTCAAAGGAACCGTCAGCGCCTTCAGTTTATCAGTGAATTGTATCTCCGCTAACCCTCTCCATTCCTCCTTAACCATCCTTAGAAACCCTTCATGAGTAAACCACGAATCCAGACTTCGGAACGGCCTTGGTCCATCTCTAAGCCTCTTCTCTTCCACTATGATAGGACAGTGATCTGACAACCCCCGTGAACCACCTCTCAAACGAGTCTCCGGAAATGCCTCAAGCCATTCCAAACTAACCAAAGCTCTGTCAATACAGCTACATGACTGTCCTCTAAACCATGTAAACTTACGGTCTGAAATTGGCAAATCCACCAAACCCATGTCATGTACCCAATTCTTATAGTCCTGTGCCGACAAAGGTAAACTTTCTACGCCTCGCCTTTCTTCCACTTGTCCAATCTCATTAAAGTCCCCAAGAAAACAACAAGCGCCTGGACATAAACCAGCTATGTAACTCAGCTCCTCTCACACAACACGTTTCTCCTCTCTACTGTGCGCACCATAAACCAAGAAGAAAGCACAGTTTACAGACTTTTCTGACAGTATCCCTTCAACACACAGCCATCGCTAACCTTTATAGCAATTTCTCATTTTAAGAAACCATCATCCCACATTAATAACAACCCACCAGAGGCACCATCGGACTCCACATACTCCCACCCCGCGCAATTGTTCCCCAAAATTCTTGACACATCAAACCTTGTTACTAACTGTCTTTTAGTCTCTACCAATCCTAACATGTCCAACCTATGTTTCCTCTTAAGTTTTTTCACCATTCTCAACTTCCCATCACCCCTTAACCCCCTAATATTCCATGAACTGATAATCATTTTGAATTATAATTACACACCTTTTTGAGATTTTTGGGTCTGCTTCGTCTTGCTTTAGCCTTCTGTTTTGCCAATCTTCTCTTCTGAGTAATCTCTTCATTCTGTTCTTCGAGGATAGGCATAATGTCTTCTTCTCCATTAAGCAACATTGCTTCGGATTCTTTCACTAGTTCCCATGTCTTCTTGTTTTTCTGCATTTGTTCATCCAAACTTGCAAACTCATTACTACTATCCGCGTCGTCATTGACATGCCTTTGCTCCCCTTTATGGTTACTGCTACCACCATACCCCTCCTTCGCATTCTGAACCGGATTTCTCCCACTCGCCGAGTCAATTCCCAAGCTTGCCTCCCCTAAATTTGCTTTACCCCCAATAACTGTTTTATTATAGTCATCGTTACTGTTCCCGTTCACCTCCTTGCCCCCTTGGTCCTCCTCCGGATCCGTCATAGCCCCCTCCACCCTAACAGCATGTTCTTCTAACCTATCAGTTCCTAACCGTGTCAATTTAGCACCTCCTGCTCCCTTCTTCTCACCAGCGATGCCACCCCTACCCAGCGCACAACCATCAGTCAGCGGGGTGACATCATCATCACTCAGCCTCCGCCTGAATGTTCTCCCACCACCGGACACAACGCATCCTTCCTCTTCCTCGCGATTCGAGCCGTTCCCCTCTTCTCTGCCATTCCACTCCCTCGCGCTCAGATCCTTACCGAGGTTGCAGCCATAGGTCTCTGTCACGCGTGGTTTCTCTAGCGGTGCAACAACAACAGATTCCTTCCCTTAGATCAGCCTGACCCGACCGCTATCCGCCGGGTGCTTTCGTTGGAGATGCCCGACCCGACCCACATCCTCATTGTCCAAGCAAAGGCAGGTGTTCCCCAACAGATCCGTTGGTGATTTTGGGCCTCCTTGGCCCAACACAATTTTATTGGGTGATTTTGGGCCTCCTTGACACTTACAGTGACTAGTTTACCTAATCCCACCATTATCTCTTCTGCTTGCTTTTACCCTTTTTTTTTAATATTATAATCAATGACGGAAGAATAAAGCAATCCACCTCCTCCTCCCCCTACTGAGGTTGAGCTGCTGATATCAATGAGTCATTACGAGCAGAAATTCAGCAGATGGCCGAAATTACTAAACCAGAAATAGAATAGCCGAAGTAATGAGGAGGAACAGAAGAATGTTGACAATGGCAACGATGATGACGATCACACCTCAGAAACCAAAGCCGCGGTGATAGTCACTCCGAAGTTATCAGTAAAAAGAATCAGTCCTTTTTTCAAAAGAAATTATGAGTTTCCAAATACCCAAGAACTTCACCTTGCCAACAACGCTGAAGCCTTATGAAGGAATCGACGATCCTAATATCCAAGTCACAAAATTTTACTCAATGATGTTCATAAACGGTGCATCTGATCTAATACTTTATTGTACACTTTCTACTTTTTTAGATGGTGCTACTTTGATTTGGTCTTTTAGCTTACTTGCAGGTCTATATCTAGCTTTGATGAGTTTGCAGACCTATTCGTCAACAATTTTGCAGCTTCAAAAATCTATGTACATGACTCGAACTATCTCAGCATCATAAAGCAATGACAACACATAAAAGCCTTAAAGACTACATGTTGAGGTTTGCCAAGGTGGCCATGGAGATGCCAAACCTCAACCCAGAGGTCTACTTTCATGCACTAAAGAGTGGACTACACCTTGAAAAGTTTTAGAAAACTATAGCCGTGACAAAGCCAAAAATACTAACTAAATTCTGTGAAAAAGTAGCAAGTCAAATAAAGATAGAAGAGCTCTGACAAATCTAGAGAGAAGAGAAACCAAACCCTAGCCGAAAAGAAGATAAATGAAATAAACATGAAAACAATAAGGATGAAATGAAGCCATTCAAATTAACTCCTAAGTTCGACATGTACATGTAAGAACCGGGGTTTTTACGAATAAAATCATTTAAATGCGCAAATTAGATTCCGAAAACTTAAAATGAGAATTTGGGGATTTAAATATAATTTTTGGACTCAGTAGGTCTTTTCGAGTCAGAAAATGTGTTTCT
This sequence comes from Arachis duranensis, assembly GCF_000817695.3. NCBI lineage: Eukaryota > Viridiplantae > Streptophyta > Magnoliopsida > Fabales > Fabaceae > Arachis > Arachis duranensis. The sequence goes on from NC_029774.3 coordinate 43,736,091, forward strand.
ATGAAAAATCGTGAAAAACTGCGAACCAGCAAACCGGTCGAACCGGTTTAAGTCTACCCGATTCTGTGGGAAAAAAGTGAAAACAGCCAAAAATCCTAGAAACATATTAGAAATAGAAAACCGGGCGTTAGCGTTAAAGGTTTGGCCCAAAGTTGGGCCAAACAGGCTAAAAACGCTAACGGGTTGGACCGGGTCTAAGTTGGGCCCAAACCCAACATATAAAAGCACTCCTTTAATGAGCTTTGAGCTCATTTCAGCACACCCACAAGGAGAGGGGCGCTGGTGTTGAGAGAGGAGAGGAGAAAGAAGAACTCTATTTACCTACTCCTTCAAAGCTCCATAACTTTTGATCCGGAGCTCCGATTGACGAGCCGTTTGCGGCCACGCAAAGCTCTTGACGAACTCTTCCTTTCTATATAAAGAAATATGGTAAGATCTCTCTCTTCACGCTCCAGTTTTGTGCCCTAAGTTCTGCACGTTTTTTGGTCTAGTTTTTTAGTAGATTTTTAGTTTTGCTTGTTTAGGTGATTTCTAATAGTGGGTAATTGATGGATTTTACCCCTACTCATGTTGGATAAGGTAAAGTTTCACTAAACCATTGTGTTTAGTTATTTTATGTATCTTAGGTTTTGATTTTGGTGATATATGTGTTGTTAGTTTGAGCCTTGGTGTTTGTTGGAGTTGGTTAAGGCTTTGGATCAAGTTTGGTGGTTTTGTTTTGGTGTTTGGAGCATTTGGGAATCGGCCAAGGTATGGTTTCGATTTTCTTTATGTAATATGTAATGTTCATGGACACTTAGACTAGTTAACCATAAGATAGGATTGAATGTTGTTGGTGTATGAATGATTATATATGAATTGATGTTAATTGTAGGTAGTATTGGATTATTGTGGTTGAGGATGGTTATTGGGAATTGTTGTTGTTAATGAGTATTTATGATTGGTGTTGTTGATGTGGATGGATTGGTGTTGTCGTGGTGTTGTGTGGAAGGAATTAGAATAATAATGATAATGAGTATATGATTTAATGATGATTTTTGATATTCTAAGGATTATGAAGGTTAATAACGAATGTGAAATTTATTGTTATTGATGAGGATTTGTTGATATAGTTGAGGATTATTGATGAGTTGTGTTGATTAGTAAATGATGGTATTGGTGTATGATGTGAAAATTGGGTAATGAGGATTTTGAGGGTTGTTAATGATTGATGTGGTTTATTAATGATAGTAATAAATTGATGATTGGTGAATGTATTGGTGGAGGATTAATTTTAATGTTATATGTATTGGATGTTGGTGATTGAGGATAGTGAAATGTGAATTAGGGTGGATTTAGAGTTGTTGAATGGTTTAGAAGGTTGTGTGATTGAGAAAATGGTTGAAATGTGATTGAATTGGTATTGGATTGAGGTTTGGTTAAAAGCTGAGCTTTTGGGTAAAAGTTAGTTTTTGATGAACTTTATATGATCATAACTTTTGCCTCGGTTTTCAAAATCTGATGAAACTTGCCTAGAATTAAAGATCCTTGAAAATCCTTTAAATCAATATAAAGTTTGTGAAATTTGGCATTTTGTAGAGGAAGTTATGATTATTCAAATTCGGTGTTAAAAAAATTATGCAAAGTTACAGAATTTCAGGATTTCTGATATGAACGCACGCACAACCCTGCAAAAGTGTAATTCTGTGCGGATGCACAGACCTGTGCGTACGCACATGAAGGGGAAAGGGCTATGGTAGCAGTGCTAGCATAGGTTGTGCGTGCGCACATCAATGAGGAATTACGACCTGTGCGGACGCACAGCTCTGTGCGCATGCATAAGTCGGGAAGGGACGTCTGTTAGGGAAGCTCACACAGCTTGTGCGAGTGAACAAAATTTATAAATTTTAGTACCTGTGTGTACGCACACCCCTATGCATACGCATGACGTTAGGATTTTTGCTAGTAAAGAATTTTGTAAAAATATAGTCGCGTTGTGAGTATAGATTCTAAACCAACAGGAAATCCCTTCGTACAAACGTTTTGGTTGTCACAAGTAACAAACCCCTTTAAAATTGATAACCGAAGTATTTAAACCTCGGGTTGTCTTCTCAAGGAATTGCAGGGATGTATGTTCTTATTATTGGTTATGCAAAGGTATATTTTGGGGTTTTCAAAAGGGTTGAACAAGTAATGTAAAATAACAAGTCGTCAAAATAATAACTAGTAAAGCTCTTGGCAAGGTATGAGAACTGGAGGTCCTATCCCGGTTATCCTTATCAATTGTGATGAGAATTGGATTTTTCTCCCACTAAGTCAACTTCTAACTATCTAAGTCAAGTGGATGAATTAATTTTGATTCCTCAGGTCCTAGTCTTTCCTTGGGAAAGGCTAGAGTTATTGGAACTCGAATTAATTCTTGAAGAATTCCAATTTTCACTCAACAATGAGTTTGATAACTCAAGAGTTACCAATTAATCAACCAAAGCCAAAAGAAAAAAAATCTAAATTAAATTAAAAGCATCAATAACATAAATAGAAGAAGGCAATCAAATTACGTTTAAGCATAAATTCAAATTTAACATGAAAGAGTTCATAAATTAAATTGGAAAAATAAATAAAAGGAATAATAAACCTGGAACTCAGAAGAGATTGTAAGTTGAAATAATAATAAACCCTAATTTCTAAAAATCCTAATTCTAATCCTAATTCTAAGAGAGAGGAGAAAACCTCTCTCTCTAAAAACTACATCTCAAACCTAAAATTGAATTATGATCCGATATGAATTGATGATCTGAGTCTCTGGTTGAAATGCGGCCCAAAATCTGTGCCAGCGACTTCTGTAATTCTGTAGATCGTGCTCGTCACGCATCCGCGTCGTCCACACGTTTGCGTCATCCACGCTTTCGTGTCGTTCGTGCAGCTTCCAATCCGTGCGGTCGCGTCAGGCACACGAGCACATCACGGTAATTGCTTCTATTTCGCGCGGTCGCATGAGCCATTCAACCGCGTGACTTCTCGCTGGTTATCTCCTCAATTCCTTGTGTTCCTTCCATTTTTGCATGCTTCCTCTCCATTCTTTACGCCATTCCTGCCCTATGAAGTCTGAAACACTTAACATACAGATCACGGCATCGAATGGTACGAAGGAAGATAAAAATATACAACAAAAAGGTCCTTAGGAAGCAAGTTATTAACTATAGGATATTTTTAGGAAGGAATTGTAAATACATGTAAATCATATAAATAAGTGGGTGAAAAGCTTGATAAAACCACTCAATAAAACACAATATAAACCATAAAATAGTGGTTTATCAACGCACACTTTCAAAATCTTCCTGGGTGTGCGCAAGCACACCCCTATGCAGACGCACACGCCCTGTTTTGCAACTTAAACTTTGTTTTCAACTTTTTTACCTTCCCAACAAGGTTGTAAGCTTCTGTGACACCATTTTATGATTCTTGGGCTTAGTTTTGGGCATTAAAACATGAGAAAGGTCCTAGGAGGTTTGGTTTGGTTTTATTCTGAAAAGTTAGAGAATGGAGGTTTAGGTTTCTGGTGTATTGACGATGAGTTTGGTTGAGGGAGAAGGAAGAGTAGTGAATCGGATGATTCTGGCAATGAATTGAGAAACTGATGAACCAATGAGTTTGGAATGGAATATTTATGATATTGGTGATGGTTGTGATGAGTTGAGAACTTGGAAAGGAATGATTATGGTTAATGGAATGAGTATGAGTGGAAGGGTGCTATGAGCACTAGCCTCTGAGATTGAATATGTGAGTATGATATGCATTGTGTTCCGTCATAGGGGCTGTGGCAGTATTCTGCCTACGTTCGGATGTGAGGCTTGGCGTTGAGCTTTTCACTCATTTTGATTGCTCCAGAGGAAGGTGGTAGGGCACGCATCCCTCAGAATATTTCCCTCTGAAAGGAGAAGGTGGTAGGGCACTCTCCCTCGGAATTTTTCTCCTGAGAATGGGTTTCTCTCTTATTTCAAGGTGGTAGGGCACTAACCCACGGAATCATGCGACAACCAGAGGAAGGTGGTAGGGCACGCTCCCTCGGAATTTTCCTCCTTATGCGCAATAGAGAGACTAATCCGAGAGTTGTCAACCGGATTTGTTGTCGGGTTTGGCACAATAACCGACATGTGATATCATAGCCACTAGGACAGACATTCATCATATGCATCTTCTATATGCTTACTTGCTTTGTTTACTTGAGTTTGCCTAATTGTATAACATGCTTACTTGCTTCTTGAATTACTTGTTGTAAATGAATATTATATGTGTTTTACTTGTTTGCATTAATTGTGATTGTCTGGTGCTGAGGAGGTTACGTAGATGGTGGCGATGGGATTGCACGGAGGTTAGGTTAGCAAAAACTGTGGGGTACATCGGTGTGATTAGTATTAGTTAGAATTCTCCTAAGTTTAGATAACCCGGTTTATGGTTTAAGTCTTTATGTATTTATTTATTCTGTCCTAAGATTGAATATCCGTATGTGATGTGAAGTTCTAGGATTGCCTTCGGCGTCCCGGGGCCTTACATCTTACATCATTGGGCACTGTTATCATACTGAGAACCTCCAGTTCTCATTCCATACTTTGTTGTTGTTTTTCAGATGCAGGCTACAAATCCACTTTAGTGAGTTGCTTGGATGGTGGCAGAAGTGGAAGATCTCTGATTCCCTTTGGAGACCTTTTGATTTATTTTTTTAAACATCTCTCACTTTTGTATTTTGTTTTTCCTAGAGGCTTTTATTTGAGAGAACAAAATTTGTATAAGCCCTTTTAAACTACAGTCTTCTGGTTGTCTGGACATATGGCTAGCCGGCTTAAACTCCCAAGCTGTGACTAGATTCTTATGATATTATGCTATGATATTTTGCTATACTGTATATATTTCTGTGCATTAAGTTGATAGCTTCGCTAGTACGTTATGCGCTTTTCAAATTCTGTTTTTGAGCTTAATCCTTCATTATGCTTCTAGAATATATTACTTCCTTCTATATAAATATGTATAAGTCTTAGAACTGTCATAACCTCTGATTAATTTTTGCTTTTCGGCAAGAGGTAAAGCTTAGGGTAATTGGGGTATTACAGTATACACCCTTCAACACAAAAAGGAAGACATCATCAAAGACATCCTTCACTTTAAATTGATCAAACCTCCAAATAAGGCTAAAACCTACCATGACCAGTGTTATAGCAAAGTTGACTCGTCAAAGCCTTTAGGACAAATACATTGACGGACAGCAGAGAAACACATCAAAACTCGGCCAACCCTCAAACACAAATAACAATCACAAAGATATAGGAAATAAGGTAACCAAAACCCTAATCAACCTCGTGGTATATTAATTGCATTTCTAGTGGTTTCGCAAGTGGAGGCAACAGTAAATCTGCTAGGAAGAGGTCACATAGGTCCATGATGTCAATAACTAAATCTCAGCTTACCTCAACCACCAAACTTACAATTCCATAGATAACATTCAAACCTTCAGACTTCAAAGTAGTGGATAAAAATCTCAATGATCCTGTAGTCTCGCTTCAAGTAGGATACTGATAGGAAGAATTGTTGTCGGTCTAGAATTTCTCTTGTAGAAATAAGAACTTCGTTGTAAGCATAACTCCAAACCAATAAACAACTCTCACATCAAACTAAACTTTGGTTTTATCATGAGTACAAACCCCAATAAAAATTAACCGAAGTATTTAAACTCTGGATCGTCTCACAAGGAATTGCAATGAAGTGAATGATTATTGGCTATGAAGGAACAAAGGGGGTTTGATTGATAAAGGGGCAAGAAAGTAAAGGGGCAATAATTTAAATGATAAGAAGAGTAAATCAAGCAAGTAGCTAAAGAAAGCAAGTAATAAAGAGAGAAATTCATGGCAAGGGTTGAGAATATAGGCTTTTTATCCTAGTCATACAATGATTAATTCATCTTATTTAGTCAACTCCGGCAAATGGAAGAAGGTACCATGTTATCTTCATGTAGGGAGAACGACAAACAAAACTAGTTAATCATATCACAATAATGGACAAGAATTTACTTATTACGTCATCCCCGATGATGGAAGAAGGTATAATATTATCTTCACACTCGAAGAAAGTCTAATAAGACTAGCTAATCTTAATCCAAAAATCCTAATCAACTTACTAATTGAATTAGCAAGAGATTAGCGTCAATGGAAATAATATTAGCTAACAACTCTAGGTCACCAACATAAGTTGGGATTTCATGACTCAAGAGCACCTAATTACTCTTTCCAAGCCAAGAATGCTCAAAATCTACTCTAAAGCCCAACCAAGCATTTTGTCAAACACTTGGTGGGTATAAATGGAATGGTAAATGTGCAAGAATAATAAAATCTAACAACTATCAATAGCAAGGGAAGTAAAATTCACAACTCCAATCATCAATAAAAAAACATCAAACATTAATTGCATTAATAGAAAATACAAATTCAACAAGTGTTCATCATCACAAAAGAGAGAAAAAAAGGGAAATTAACAAGAGAGAGCAAGAGAATTACATCACTAGAACATGAAAATGTAGAAGAAATAAGATGAAAGCAAAGAATTAAACATGGATCTATGATGCAATTAACCTAGGAACCCTAATTCTAGAGAGAAGAGTGAGCTTCTCTCTCTAGAAACTAAGCCACATGATGCAAAAACTCCAAATAATTGCTCCCTTTTTGCCCAAGCTTGAATTCTGCATGAAATAGCATCATAAATGAGTTGGATTGGACCCAAAATGCTTCAGAAATCGCTGGCCACTAGTTGCTTTTAATGGGTCACGTATAGCAACCGACGCGTATGCATTCCTAGACGGCAAAAAACTATGGAAAATTTTATATCATTTTGAAACCCCGAATGTTAGCTTTCTAACGCAACTGAAACCGCCTCATTTGGACCTCTGTAGCTCAAGTTATTATCGATTGAGTGCGAAGAGGTTAGGGTTGACAGCTTTTACGATTCCTTCATTTCTTCATGAGTTCTCCCATTTGCATGCTTTTCCTTCATTCCTTCAATCCAATCTTTGCCTTCTAAATCTGAAATCACTTAACAAACATATCAACGCATCAAATGGAGTTAAGGTGAATAAAAATCATCAATTTAAGGGCCTAAAAAGTATGTTTTTACACTTAAGCACAAAATCAGGGAGAATTATAAAACCATGTTATTTCATTGAATAAATGTAGGAAAAGTTGATAAAATCTCCAAAAATAAGCACAAGATAAGCCACAAAATTGGAGTTTATCAAACCTCCCCACACTTAAATTAAGCATGTCCTCATGCTAAACTCAAGAAAGAAGCAAAGGGGTATCAACATTTATTTAATGTAAACTACCTAAATGCAAACTATCTAAATGCAACTATCTATATGAATGCAACTACTTGGCCAAAATAAGTCAACTTCCAAGAATACATATATAAGTACAAGGGCTAAAGTCATAGCAGTCAAATCAAACCCACAATTGCATTGAATTATTGAAAGATTTTACAAACGTGCAAGAATAAATGATCATGGGTGGAAACATGTAATTGAGCGATCGAACCCTCACCGGATGTGTATCCGCTCTAGTCACTCAAGTGTATGGGGTTGATTCACTCAATTCTCCCCTAATCATGCTTTCCAAGATTTGCTTTTCATCTAACAATCAACAATTATTTCATGCATGCATACAAATATCATGAGGTCTTTCCCATAGGTTGTAACGGGGCTAGGGTCAAGGTAGGGTTATATATGATCAAGTGAGCTCTAAATTTGAATCTTTGATTAACTTAAACTTCCCACCTAACCTATATAACAACCTATACAATTCAAAACTAGCCTAACTACCCATTCTTCACTTTTTCACACACTCATGCATTCCCTTTTGTGATCACCACACATATTCATTGATTTTTATTGAGCTTTGCTTTGGGGCATTTTGTCCCCTTCTTATTTCTTTTCTTTTTCTTTCTTTTTCTATTTATTTATTTATTTATTTATATATATATTTTTTATTTTTTATTTTGTATTATTTATTATTTTTTCTTTCTTTTTGCAATAAAGTATATACCAAAGTATCAATGCATATGGCTTTACATTTAATTAACACATGAGTATGTACCAAATTCCGAAAATTTTGAAAAAAATACAAAAATACACTTTCATCCCAACCAATGTTCCCAACTTTTCCAAACTTAAATGATGAGTACTCTCACTAGCCTAAGCCAATCAAAGATCCAAATAAGGACATATTGTTTTTCGCTTTAGGCTTGTAATGTGCTAAAATTAAGAACAAATGGGTTAAGCATAGGCTCAAAATTGGTTACAATGGAAGATAAAAGGTAGCCTATTTGGGTAAGTGAGCTATTTGAAACAATGGCCTCAATCATGTAATTGCATGTATACATAGAATAATAGACATATAGAATCAAACAAATCAAATATTACAATTATAGAAAGAGAATAATGCACACAGGAATGAAAATAAGTGATTATATGATGTAACCACACAATTAGGCTCAAATTTCACATGCTTGTGTTCTTAGCTCAAAAACATGATCCACAATTGTATAATTCAAGCAAATTCTAAATTTTTTTTCAATCAATTGGGGTGCCCTACAGATAAAATCCTTGGAAAATATCATGATTTTGATTAAGCTTAAGATATACATATGCAATGCAAGAAAATGCAACTAAAAATCCTAAAATAAAATACAAAAGTATTGGGATTAGAAATTTGTTACCCAAAAATGCCGAGTGGTCGGATGACCTCCCCACACTTAAAAGTTGGCACCGTCCTCGGTGCACTCAAAGATGAGGAAGGGGGTACGGCGACTCTTCGGGTTACTACCTTCAGCTGGTAGGTCAACCGGTTGCTGCATGTCCTTTTTCCTGCTTCCATTTTTGCTTATAATGACTCCTCCAAGAGAAATAGAAAAGAGGATAATGAGAAAAGTAAATGCAAAAGCAAGGAAGCGTAAATTGTTGGAATGAGGTAAATCACTAGAATTGAGTGAGTGAATTAGTGTGACATTAATGAAACAAGTATGTGAATTCTAAATTAGGCGCCATTTAGAACACACACATTATCATAGAATGCTATGTCACAATTACACAAAGGAAGGATGCACTTCACTCACTCTAATGTGCTTGAAATACTTCAAAAGACTTATAGGTTAAGTCAACCAAACAAGTAGTGAAGAGGCATGAAAGCATTCAAGCAATTAATCAAGCAATTGTGAAATTGGATAGTGCGTGGACATTGATTGATGTGTAAGTAAACTTAGTGAACAAAACGGTATATGAAACTTACACAACAATCAGTGACATATATTGAAGTTATTGCAACACTTAAGTGACATAGAGGTGAAACATATGGATGCTATGGAACTTAGGAAAAGGACGATAGAAGTGGAAATCAATCACATAGCAAGCATGGTCCACAAAGCTTTACAAAGCTAAAAAATATGTCACTAGGTAAGCTTTCGATCCAATTTCACAATTCTACAATCTTAATGCATGAAATAAGTGATGTGAATAAGGGTAAACCATAAACAAGCATCACCTAAAAAAAATTGCAATGATGATATATAATTGCCTAACAATGAATGATGAATGCATGGTGGCCAAAACATGCAATTCAAAAGAGTTAAAAAGCTTAAAGGCAATATAACATTCACTTGGTGTTCACAAATGTTAAACATGAAAACTCAAAACCAAGTAATAAATTGTAACCTCATCAAGGGAGTCCAACAATGAAAAATAAAAACAATTATGCTAAAATAGCATTCAGTTAATAATAGGCAGCAAGAATTAACAACAAAATTAGTGATCCAACACTTATAATGAAAAATAGAAAATTAAATGAAAAAGTAAACTAATTAAACAAGTAACTAACTAACTAAAAGAAATGGTTATGGATGGTGTTTGGTAGTGCTGGATGACGATTGAAGGGTGGAAAGAGAAGAAAAGAAGGAAAGAAATGGAAAGAGGAGAAGAAAAGAAGGTGGGTGAAACAGAGCAACCCACGCGTGCGCGTCATGTACACGTAAGCGTGGATTGATAAAATGGTAACGACGCATACGCACGGCTGACGCGTACGCGTGCATTGCAAAGCAGAGAGTCGACGCGTACGCGTGAAGCACGCATACACGTGGGTTTACTTGTGCCTTAGACACAAGTTTGGCACACGTTAGGCACAACTCTCTGGGTTTTTGCTAGGAGGTGAAACTTTTGGATCTACGCGTGCGCGTCATGTACGCGTGCGCGTGGATGGTCAAAAATGCTCGGGGCACGCGTACGCATGGGTGACGCGTATGCGTGGGTTGGTGCTCTGTTTTTCAAAATTTTTCTATGTTTTTACACCAAACCAAGCATTCCAAACCTCCAAACAACTACCAAAACATCATAAAACTTTATTTAACATACTAGACTCGCAATTAAACTTAACTAATCAAACAAAATATGAAATTAACCCTATTTTACCAATATGTACAAAAGAGAAAAAAAATGAAAAGATGTTACCATGGTGGGGTGTCTCCCACCTAGCACTTTTGTTTATTGTCCTTAAGTTGGACTTATGGGGAGCTCCTATCAAGGTGGCTTGTGTTTGAATCCATCCTTGAACATCCGCCACTGCTTGGACTTCTAATAAGCTATATCTTCCAAAGTTAATAACTCCAAGCCTTGATGGAGTTCTCCACAAACCATGGGCTCCCATAGTTGATCTTCTTTGTGCGATCCGGGATCCCACACTTTGTTTTCACACCCGTCCTTGAGTTGATCATGGTGATTTCCTCCAGGTGGTAAGAGAGATGAATTCTCATGGAAGCACCAAACTACCCTCCTAGACCCATCCAGTTGAGCACTAGTCCAACCTTTGCTCCTTGAAGCTTCAACAATAGTGAGCCTAGACTTACAATGCCAACCACTAAACATTCTCCTTTTACACTTCATTCCATAAAGCGCCCTAAGTTGGCCATCCATTTCAAGCAAACCAAATTCAAGTGGGACAATAAAGCTAAGAGTTAGAAGTTTTACCCACTCAAATGAAGGATTAGATGACAACCTAGGTGGAGGAGTTCCCAATGACCTTGACTGGGCGCTCTCTACTCCCATCCATCCTCTCCTAGAGGCTTCCACCACTTGGAAAGGCTCTCTAAGATTTACCTCTTGCCAAGCTTCCTCAAGTTCAAGTTCTTCTTCACCAATGTCCTCTAGCTCTTCCCCATCACTTAAATCATAAATAGGAGATTGAGTGAAATCTACCTCATCATCAATTCCAAGTATAATAGGGAAGGACTCTTCAAACTCAGAAGGATCATATGTTGATGCGGAATCATCTTAAATAGAAGGGCCTATTACTTGGGACACTTCTTCCAATTCTTCAATCACATTGTGCCTTGGAGGTTGTGCACTCTCCTCCTCAACATCAACTTCGAACTCCATGGAAGAAGGCTCTTCAACTTGTGATTCCTCTATGTACTCAACATATCCTAAGGTGCCAACCACTACTTCCCTTGGTTCAATCATCTCTACCTTCTCCTCTTGTTGCACTTCTTACTTTAACTCTTCTTCTCCACCTTGAAGCTCTAAGTTCACTCCCTCACTAAGCTCTTTGGTTGCTTCTCCACATTCAACAATGGGATTGCCTTGATTGTAAAAGCTTAGGCGGGATGAGACTATGTTGCTAATGGCTTCTACCATGATAGCCGTCTTGGCTCTTAACTCTTTAAACTTCTTTTCATCCTCCTCGTGTTGCCTTAAGATATGAGATTCAAGATCTCTTAGTTCTAGCATGATGGCTTCATCGGGAGGTGGTGGTGGAAGAAAGGATTCATTGTTTGAGGGAAGGGTATTGTAGTTGGAAGGTGGTTCATATTGGTGAAATTCTTGAGGTGGTATGTATAGACTTTGTGGTTTATAGGAGTATTGGTGTTGGGATGGTGGTGGCTCTAGATATGGTTTATATGGTGGTTGGTATGGTGGGTATGGGTTAGGGTCATATAGAGGTGAATGGTGGTATGAGGCTTGTGAGTATGGTGGAGGGCTCTGTTGAGGAGGGGGTTCATATGTATATCATGATTCTGGTTGACAACCACAATGAGGGTCATCACATACATTAGATTGGTATGCATCAAGATTTGAATTGTACCCATAAGAAGCCGGAGGAGGTTGTTGCCAAGAAGGTTGCCCAAAAGCTTGGGACTCCTCCCACCTTTGATCTCCAAATCCTTGATGCACATCCCCATTGAAGCTTCCATTTCCTACAACATAGTTGTAACCATGCTCATAGCCAAAAGGATGAGAATTCATAGTGACAAGAGAAAATAAAAACAAATACCAATAAGAACAAAGAGAACAAAAATCCTACAACTAGCAAAAACTAAAGAAAGTAGCTAAAGAAAGCAAGTAATAAAGAGAGACATTCATGGCAAGGGTTGAGAATATAGGCTTTCTATCCTAGTCATACAATGATTAATTCATCTTATTTAGTCAAATTTGGCAAATGGAAGAAGGTTTCATGTTATCTTCACATAGGGAGAACATCAAACAAAACTAGTTAATCATATCACAATAATGGACAAGAATTTATCTTATTACGTCATTCCCGACGATGGAAGAAGGTATAATATTATCTTCACACTCGAAGAAAGTTTAATAAGACTAGCTAATCTCAATCCAAAAGTCCTAATCAACTTACTAATTGAATTAGCAAGAGATTAGCGTCAATGGAAACAATATTAGCTAACAACTCTAGGTCACCAACATAAGTTGGATTTTCATGACTCAAGAGCACCTAATTACTCTTTCCAAGCCAAGAATGCTCAAAATCTACTCTAAAGCCCAACCAAGCATTTTGTCAAACACTTGGTGGGTATAAATGAAAAATATGGTAAATGTGCAAGAATAATAAAATCTAACAATTATCAATAGCATGGGAAGTAAAATTCACAACCCAAATCATCAACAAAAAGAACATCAAACATTAATTGCATTAATAGAAAATCCAAATCCAATAAGTGTTCATCATCACAACAGAGAGCAAAAAGGGAAATTAACAAGAGAGAGCAAGAGAATTACATCACTAGAGCATAAAAATGTAGAAGAAACAAGATGAAAGCAAAGAATTAAACATGGATCTATGATGCAATTAACCTAGAAACCCTAATTCTAGAGAGAAGAGGGAGCTTCTCTCTCTAGAAACTAAGCTAAATGATGCAAAAACTCCAAACAATTGCTCCCCCTTTGCCCAAGCTTGAATTTTGTATGAAATAGCATAAAAAATGAGTTGGATTTGGCCCAAAATGCTTCAGAAATCACAGGCCACGAGTTGCTTTTAATGGGTCACGTGTAGCAACCGAGGCATACGCGTCATGCACGCGTACACATCCCTAGACGCCAGACAATTATGGCAAATTTTATATTATTTTGAAGTCCCGGATGTTAGCTTTCTAACACAACTAGAACCGTCTCATTTGAACATATGTAACTCAAGTTATGGTCGATTGAGTGCGAAGAGGTCAGGGTTGACAACTTTTACGATTCCTTCATTTCTTCACGAGTTCTCCTACTTTGAATGCTTTTCCTTCATGCCTTCAATCCAATCTTTGCCTTCTAAATCTGAAATCACTTAACAAACATATCAAGGCATCGAATGGGATTAAGGTGAATCAAAATCACCAATTTAAGGGCTTAAAAAGCATGTTTTTACACTTAAGTACAAAATCAGGGAGAATTATAAAACCATGCTATTTCATTGAATAAATGTAGGAAAAATTGATAAAATCCCCCAAAATAAGCACAACATAAACCACAAAATTGGGGTTTTTCAGATACCTATTGGTGAAAAAAGTCCTTTTAGACCTAGGAAGCAATGCGGATGTGCCATTCTACTCCACATACCAAAAAATAAAGTTAAGTGATAACGCTTTACAGCCCTAAACAGGTGAATTGGTAGGTTTTTCAGGTGAGCGCATTCTAATACTTGGTCATATATGGTTGCAAACAACACTAGGTAAAACCCATAGATATACAATAGTTAGTTGTTAACTGTCAAAACCCATATAATATTATTCTAGGGCGGCCTTCTTTAAATACATTTGGTGCTATTGTTTCTGCTGTACACTTGGGCGTCAAGTTTTATATGCAGGATGACACAATTGTCACATTCCATGCTGACCAGAAGAAAAATCAACAATGTTATAATGCGAGCCTCAATACAAACCCCCCAAAGGCAACCAAACAGGAAGCCCATACAAATAATCTATAACTTGGAGAGCTTGTGCTTCTTGGTAGAGCTTGACTCCAGATCAGATATACAAGATCGACCTATACTAACAGATACTTCGACCAAAGTGATAATGGTAGAGGACGAAAATAAATACACTGACATAGGAGATGCACTAAATGAACCAGGAAAAGAATAACTATAGATTGGAAGCACAACAAAGCACTCAAAGATCATCGGATGAGATGTATATGTTTTGCAAACTTTAGAAGGCAGCACTCTAACAAGTACATGGAACATCTCTTACCCAAAGATATATTATAGCCACGTTCATAAGTCGAGACACGATGATGTACTCTTTTTTCTACTACTTGGATTTTATCTCATATTGGATTTTACTGGGAGAGGTTTTAACAAGGCACACCCCCTGCACCTTCAATCCCTCTATTAAATAATACTTTTTGTTTTACTATATTTCTTATTATTATTATTATTATTATTATTATTATTATTATTATTATTATTATTATTATTTGTCTTCATGTCTCTTTAATGTTAGAAATACAAACCAACTTATAAACCAACCTATAAGGCAAAGCAAAGCCCATGCTAATCGGCATCATATATGCTATTGCTCCCAACCAAATTTCAAATCAACCTATTACATCAGTCGTCTGATAATTGCTATAAAATATCCTACTCTCCCGAATTAGTCAAACAACATAGTGGCAATTAACACTACCTATTTTACTTATAAAAAATGGTCCTCATCGATTACTACTAATCATACCTATTCAATCCTGCAATTTTAAGAACAACACACATCAATTACCTTATCTTTTATAATATCTATACTTATCTATAGATATTCACAAAAGCAAATCACCGTTTACTTCTCTACATTTTTATTCTTATCATTATTTCTATATATTTTCTAATTAGGCGAAACTCATACCGACTTATAAGTCGAAACAAAACAACTCTCTTTTCCCCAACATATTTCAGAATAACAAAACAATCATAATGTTAACGATCAAAACATGATGTTTATCCAAATCACTTCAAATATTAAAATTATTCTCAAACAAACAAACCTGCCATATTTGACTGAGTTAAACTCAGGTCATAAGTCTACCAAAATACTACAATTAAAACTCATCCAATAGTATCTATTTAAATAGAAACAAAAAAAACATATTCTTTCATATAGAACAAACATTAGGGGACTACTACATTTTCATCCCTACCTTCTTGATCCTGATCATCATCAACCAGCTGACCATTAATGATCATCATGCATGGGTACATGGCAAAAAAGTCTATAGTCGGCACAATAAACTTCGCCTGCTCCATAGCTCTATCAAATCTAGAGGTAAACATTTCTAATCCATGTTTTTCCTTGCCATTCTCCAAACCCTTCTTTTCTATAGTCAACTCCATTGCTCTTGTCTTCAAATCGACTTTATCTTCATCCATCTTTTTCAACTTTTTCTCTAATAATAACACCTTCTCCCTCAAACCTTTCATTTTTTCATCTTTCAATCCTATATGCTCCAAAGCGACCTAGAGGTTTAATTTTTTCTCTTTTTCTAAATTCTACCACATAAGGTCCTCCTTAATTTCCTTGTCAAAAGCATATCTTGCTTGTCTCAATTCTTGAGTTCAACCAATAGACAGCAACCGAGCTCACATAACCTACAAAGAAAAATCAATTGCCTTTACAGTCTCATTACAACATAATAAACAACTTAATACATTATAAACAATACTTACATGCAAGTATTGAGCTATACCAACATCATCGACAACATGAACTAGTTTCACATCAATAGGGCATTTCCATATTCATCAGCCATCAACATAAAGGAAGAGCGCTCAAACTGCATGGATGAAGGATCATTATATCCTTTATACCTATGAAGTTCCTTTCGATTTTTGGTAAATATTTTCATCTCTCCAAAACTGACCTCTTTTTCTATAATTTTAGAATCAGCTAGATCCACAATTTTGTCCTTATGAATATCAATATCCACTCTTTTTCTTTTCAAGCTAACATTTTTCTTCCGAGCTATAGGTTGATCAACTTCAGCCCATCCCTACCTTTACATAGTTGGTAGATTCTTCTCTCTCCATATTATTTGATCTAGAATGCACGAAGATTGCTGGCAATAGCTTTCGGCACTTTTTCCATTCATAACATAACGCAACATTTTATCAATTTCAAATACTCAAAGCGTTCGAGGCAACATCACACTACAACAAATATGGCCTTTAGCAACGCCAAATTTTGCAACCCTTAAAACCTTTTTCTTAGATAGGTTTAGACAATGGTTTTTTATAGTGTTACAGTTGAATTTAATTTTTCATTATTTTATAGCAACAAATTAAAATCGTTCTCTTTGACTATTTTAAAGAATGGTTTTATAACTGTTACCATGATTTGTATTTAAGCAACGATTTTTATTGTTGTTTAAATAATTGTACAAAAGAAACGCAAAATAACCGTTGCCAAAATGCTACACTTTAAAACCGTTCTATAAGATGGTCTTAGACAACGGTTTTTATAGTATTACTGTTGAAGTTTAATTTTTCATTACGCTATAGTAACAAAATAAAACCATTTTCTTTGACTATTTTAAAGAACGGTTTTATAACCATTACATCAATTGTTTATGAAATAATAATTTTTTAATATTATTTAAATAATTATACAAATTAAACAATACCAATAAAAATCATTTCAAATAATCATATAAATTTAAACTATTTTTTCTATAAATACTGAATTTATAAAATACTCAAAACCTATTGTTATANTAAATATTATATATTTATTGATTAATTTCACACTAAACACTGACATAAGGGTCCGACTCTGATCTTCTCTTCGAAACAAACCATCAGCGCGCTCTTCCTCCCTCCACCATCAACCCTAACCCACACCAACCCACGCCATCAGACTCAGAGCCATCATCGCACCGCAGCTCACCATGAAGCCCTAACCCATTGTTGAAGGTGCGCCGTCCTTCTTCCCGAAATCGTTGCTGCATCCTTCTTCCCGAAATCGTCACTGCGTCCTTCTTACCAGCGTCGCTGAGTCTCTCCTCTCTATGGCGTTGCTGCTTTTCTCCTCTCCGCGGTGTCACTGCTTCTTTATTCTCCGCAGCGTCCTTGCTTCTCCCCTGTTCTGCTTCTACTTCGCTGCTTCTCTCCTGTTCTGCTTCTGCTTCGTTGCTTTTACCTCGCTGCTTCTACTTTATTGCCCTGGCTGATTATGGGTTGTGCTTTGCTGCTTCTGCTTCGCTACCTTGGCCATTTCAGGGTTGTCATCTTTGGTAAGTGGTTTTCACTGATTTTCTGTTATTTAGTTAGGACGTGTTTGGCTGTTTGCTATTTTTGTTGGAGTTAAGAAGAAGAAAGGAAAGTGGTGTGTGAGTTTCTGATTTTGGTTCTATTTTGGCGTCTTCACCAGTTATACACACTCCTATGTCTTCTTCTTTGTGTTTGTTTCAGTCCTTTGAATAGTGATTAGAGTTTAGATTATGATATGAGACTTGATTAACTGATTATGGTGTTGCCATTAGGGAGCAAAATAAAGTATGAAAATGTGGGATTTGCCAATATTTTATTAAGATGGGAGTTTGACCAGAACATTTGATGGTAAAGAAAAAAAATTATTGAACAAATTTTTATATTATTGTTAGTATCTTTATCAAGTGTTATATATAGAAGTTGTTGAGTGAAAAAAGGGTTCGTTTCCTAATTAAATTGAGCATATAAAGTATTTATTTTTCATAAAATAAAGAGTGTAGTACATGTAGTATTTGTGTAATTTAACATGCCATTGAGTAACGCTTTGACTATATGCAAAAAAGAAAATAAAAAAAGTTCCATTACTGTTAGAGTCGATGGTTTTCTACTTTGTATATATCACTTCTTAGCTCTTTTCCCGTGTGTCATTTCTTTTGCTGTTGCTTTTGTTCACTAAATTATTATTTGAAAATGCTGTTGTGATTTTATTTTGATTTTAATATTGATTTCGTATGTAACTAGTTCTTTGTCAATGCTACTCTGATTTTGTTTTGATTTTAATATTTAATTTGTTATAATATTGTTATGATTTTGATTTGATAATTAGTTCTCTGAAAATGTTGTTCTGGTTTTGTTTTGATTTTAATATAAATTTTATATTGATTTAGTATAATGCTGTTTGATTTTGATTTAGAAATTGGTTCTCTGGAAGCGCTATTTTGATTTCATTTTTATTTTAATATTAATTTGGTGCAGTGCTATTCTGATTTTGATTTGGTAATTTGTTATCTGAAAATGTCTGTTTTGATTTTAGTTATTTTTAATATTGATTTTGGTCATTGCTCTGTTTTGGTCATTGATTTAAAATAGAAAAATATTACCACAATTATGAAGATTTGTATATGGTTGATTGGTTTGGTTGCTTCTACTCATGTGCTATTATTTTGAGTCTCTTTAAACTGTTCAATGCAAATAAGTTTGATTTTATTGTTAATTTTTGGATGTCATAAATAAAAAAAGTGTTTTAGTTCACTAAGTATAGTGAATTTGTCTATTTGTGCCGGTAGATAGGTTAAATGTGCTTTTGTTATGTGGTAACTAGTGTCTTTGGTGGGTTTTGTTTGATTTATAGGTGCTCATACTAGTGTGTAGTCATGGAAGTGATAGTAACATTAGTACTAGAGTTATGGTTATGAATTTCTTATATTTTTATTCTTTGTTGCTGTTGTAGTTTGTCTTTTTAAAATCAGAAAAAAGGAATCAAATAGTCTGTTTCTCTATAGCTGCCACTATCTTAGACATTGAGCTACACAACAGGTAAATCATTTAATATATTATCTTTTTACATTTGTTTGAAGATTTAATTGTTAAGAATATTTAGTGATTGATTGATTACTTAAGCTTCTTTGCATAGTTTGTTAGATACAAATTGTTAGTTTCATGATTAGTTGAGATGTTCTCTTTTAAACATTTGTGGTTGACTTATAGAAATTCTTTAGAAGTAATATACTCTTGATTGAAAAAATCACTTATAGTTAGTCTAAAACATATGTCCATGTCTTTTATTTTAGTTGACAAAGTAATGGACAAAAGGTGGACTAGTTTACCACGACATACTGAGGGTTACTAACATGGTGTTAATTCATTTTTGGATTTTGCCTTTTCTAAAGGTATACCACAAGGACAAGAAATTTTTTGTCCTTGTTCTATATGTAACAACTTTAGTTGGGGGCAAAGGATGAAGTTTAGATCATCTAATAAGTAAGGGATTTTAAAAAGGTTACACTGTGTGGGTTCATCATGGCGAAAGGATAAGTCACATGGATAGTGATTCTAATGAGGTTGAAGTCCATCAAGGATTTGTCGATGACATTTATGGGCTACTAAACAAGACATTTTGGCATGTGCTTGAAGGAGATAAAGATGGTGATGGGCCAAACGAAGATGCAAAAAATTTTTATAACTTGCTTGAAGAAGGAAAACAAGAGTTATATCTTGGTTGTAAAAAATTTTCGACATTATAATTCGTTATCCGAATGTATATGTTGAAGACTCTTAATGGTTGGTGCAATGCATCCTTTACTGCTCTACTTGAATTATTGAAAAAAGCAATTCCTCATTTGAATATTCCTTATTCTTTCAATAAAATCAAGGCCATGGTAAAAGATTTAGGACTTGGTTATAATAAAATTCATACTTGTCCCAACGATTGTATTTTGTTTAGGGATACATATGAAGATGAAGAATTTTGTGCAGTTTATGGAGCTTTCAGGTATATAAAAAATGTTGAGGTAGATATGGAAGTTGATAAGTTGAAGAAAAAACTTGTGCTTACAAAGGTTTTGAGAAACTTTCCATTGATTCCAAGGTTTATGAAGCTGTTCCTGTGTTCAAAAACAGCTGAATCATTAAAGTGGCACGATGAACATTGTTCAAAAGATGAAAAGTTAAGACACCCATCTAATGGCCAATCATGGAAAGACTTTGACAGGTTTCATTCCGATTTTGCTAAAGAATCTCGTAACATAAGACTAGGGCTAGTTAGTGATAGATTTAATCCATTTAGAACCATGAGCATCTCCCATAGTACATGGCCGGTAGTTTTGGTCGCATAAAATCTTCCTCCATGGTGTTGCATGAAACCAGAGTATGTCATGATGTCCTTGCTCATCCCTGGACCATGTTCACTTGGAAAAAGCATTGATGTGTATCTTCAGTCATTAGTTGAAGAATTGAAGGTTTTATGGGAAGTTAGAGTGGAAACATATGATGCTTCAAAGAATAAAACTTTTCAACTATATGCAGCACTTTTATGGACCATAAGTGACTTTTCAACTTATGCTATGTTATCCGGTTAGAACATAAAGGAAAAGTTAGCATGTCCTTGCTGTAATTATGACACCTTTTCTTGTTATTTAAAATATAGCCAGAAGATGTGCTACATAGATCACCGTAAATTTCTGGCTATGGATCATCCATATAAGATGGATAAGAGATCTTTCAATGGCAATGTTGAATTAAGGTCTTCACCAGCTTTATTAGATGGGGAACAAATTTTTGAAGACTTGAAAGATTTTGACAATATATTTGGAAAAAAACAAAAAAAAATTTGATGGTCCATTGAAGAAAAGGTCATTTTCTTTGAGTTGCCATATTGGAAGCTGATGAGCGGATAATTTATACGCTTTTTGGCATTGTTTTTAGTATGTTTTTAGTATGTTTTAGTTAGTTTTTATTATATTTTTATTAGTTTTTATTTAAAATTCACTTTTCTGGACTTTACTATGAGTTTGTGTGTTTTTCTGTGATTTCAGGTATTTTCTGGCTGAAATTGAGGGACCTGAGCAAAAATCTGATTCAGAGGCTGAAAAGGACTGCAGATGTTGTTGGATTCTGACCTCCCTGCACTAGAAGTGGATTTTTTGGAGCTACAGAAGCCCAATTGGCGCGCTCTTAATTGTGTTGGAAAGTAGACATCCTGGGCTTTCCAGCAATATATAATAGTTCATACTTTGCCCGAGATTTGATGGCCCAAACAGGCGTTCCAAGTCAGCTCAAGAATTCTGGCGTTAAACGCCGGAACTGGCACAAAAGTAGGAGTTAAACGCCCGAACTGGCACAAAAGCTGGCGTTTAACTCCAACAAAAGTCTCTACACATGGAAGCTTCAATGCTCAGCCCATGCACACACCAAGTGGGCCCGAAAGTGGATTTTTATGTCATTTACTCATTTCTGTAAACCCTAAGCTACTAGTTCTCTATAAATAAGACCTTTTGCTATTGTATTTTCATCTTGGTTCTTCTGGTTCCCTCTCTGGGGCCGAAGCCAATGATCACCATTATCACTTATGTATTTTCAACGGTGGAGTTTCTACACACCATAGATTAAGGTGTGGAGCTCTGCTGTACCTCGAGTATTAATGCAATTACTATTGTTCTTCTATTCAATTCAACTTATTCTTGTTCTAAGATATCACTTGTTCCTCAACTTGATGAATGTGATGATCCATGACACTCATCATCAACACCCAAGAACTTGATGAATGTGATGATTATGTGATGCTCATCATCATTCTCACTTATGAACGCGTGCCTGACAACCACTTCCGTTCTACATGCAAACAAGGCTTGAATGTTTATCTCTTGGATTCCTTAATCAGAATCTTCGTGGTATAAGCAAGAATTGATGGCGGCATTCTTGAGAATTCGGAAAGTCTAAACCTTGTCTGTAGTATTCCAAGTAGGATTGAAGGATTGAATGACTGTGACGAGCTTCAAACTCGTGATTGTGGGGCGTTAGTGATAGACGCAAAAGAATCACTGGATTCTATTCCGACATGATCGAGAACTGACAGATGAATAGCCGTGCTGTGACAGAGCACGTTGAACATTTTCACTGAGAGGACGGGACTGTAGCCATTGACAATGGTGATGCCCAACATACA
>NC_029774.3:43758607-43760134 GCF_000817695.3 Arachis duranensis
AGCCATGTCTAATTTCTTTAGACTAAAGTTTTAGACAAACATTGCATGATTCCTGGAATTCTTATTAAAAATTTTGAATATCTTTATTTTCTTTTCCATATAATTTTCGAAAAATCACAAAAAATTTTTATAAAATCATAAAAATAAAAAATATTTTATGTTTCTTGTTTGAGTTTACTGTCTAATTTTAAGTTTAGTGTCAATTGCATGTTTCTGTTCTTCTTGCATTTTTCGAATTCATTCATGTGTCTTCATTAATCTTCAAGTTGTTCTTGATGATTTACTTGCTCTAATCTTTAAATTCTCTTGTTTTGTGTGTTTTGTTGTTTCTTACACGCATTTTCAAATTGTTATAGTCCTTAGTATACAAACTTCTAAGTTTGGTGTCTTGCATGCATTGTTTATTTGATCTTAGTTGCTGTTTCTCATCATCAAAAATTCAAAAATATTTTCAAAACGCCCAGTGAAGAAGGAAAACTGGCGTTTAAACGCCAGCCATGGTACCTGGCTGGGCGTTTAACACCCAAAAGGGTAGCATTTTGGGCGTTAAACGCCAGAATGGATTCCATTCTGGGCGTTTAACGCCAGGATGACACAAGAGGGAAGATTCTATTTTTAATTCAATTTTTTTTTTTCATGTTTTCATAATTTTTCAAAAATCAAATCTTTTTCAAATCATATCTTTTCAATCATATATTTTCAAAATCAATTTCTTTCCATTCTCAAAAATACTTGCTAACAATTAATGATTTGTTTCAACATTTCAAGTATGTTGCCTTTTCTGTTGAGAAAGGTTTAATGTCTGAATCATATCTTTTAAATTTCTTGTTAGCCAAGTCATTAATTTTAAAAATCAAATCTTTTTAAATTATTTTCAATCATATCTTTTCAATCATATCTTTTTAAAACTATATCTTTTCAATCATATCTTCTTAACCACATCGTTTTCAAAATAGTTTTCAAATCATATCTTTTTTATTTCTAATTTCAAAATCTCTTTTCACAATCACTTAATTTCTTTCCCAATCTTAGTTTTCGAAAATCATTCATCAAATTTTCAAAATTTCTTATTTTAAAATCTTTTACTTTAATTTCAAAAATTCTTCCCCTCTTCTCACATCCTTCTATTTATGGACTAACACTCCTCCTCAATGCACAATTCGAACTCTATCCCTCTTGATAAGTTCGAATTCTTCTACCTCCTCCTTCGATTCTTCTTTTCCTCTGACACCTCAAGGAATCTCTATCCTGTGACATAGAGGATTCTATACTTTCTTGTTCTCTTCTCTTTCATTTGAGCAGGAGCAAAGACAAAAGCATTCTTGTTGAGGCTGATCCTGAACCTAAAAGGACCTTGAAGCGGAAGCTAAGAGAAGCTAAAGCACTACTCTCTGTAGAGGACCTAACAGAAATCTTCAAACAAGAAGAAGACATGGCAGCCGAAAACAACAACAATGCCAACAATGCAAGGAAGGTGATGGGTGACTTTACTGCACCTACTCCCGACTTCTATGGGAGAAGCATCTC
>NC_029774.3:43760296-43761766 GCF_000817695.3 Arachis duranensis
GTTTTTAGCTGAATTCTTGCAAATCTGTGACACTGTCAAGACCAATGGGGTTGATCCTGAGGTCTATAGACTTATGCTATTCCCTTTTGCTGTAAGAGACAGAGCTAGGATATGGTTGGACTCACAACCTAAAGAAAGCTTGAACTCTTGGGAAAAGCTAGTCAAAGCCTTCTTGGCAAAGTTCTTTCCACCTCAAAAATTAAGTAAGCTTAGAGTGGAAGTCCAAACCTTCAGACAGAAGGAAGGTGAATCCCTCTATGAAGCTTGGGAAAGATACAAACAATTGATCAGAAAGTGTCCTTCTGACATGCTTTCTGAATGGAGCATCATAGGTATCTTCTATGATGGTCTATTTGAACTGTCCAAGATGTCATTGGATAGCTCTGCTGGAGGATCTCTTCAACTAAAGAAGACGCCTGCAGCAGCTCAAGAACTCATTGAAATGGTTGCAAATAACCAATTCATGTACACTTCTGAAAGGAATCCTGTGAACAATGGGACGAATAAGAAGAAAGGAGTTCTTGAGATTGATACTCTGAATGCCATATTGGCTCATAACAAAATATTGACTCAGCAAGTCAATATGATTTCTCAAAGTCTGTCTGGAATGGCAACAGACAGAGAATTCTAAGCAGAGTCACTCTGACTTAGCAACCATGGTCTCTGATCTAATCAAAACCACTCAAAGTTTCATGACTGAAACAAGGTCCTCCATTAGGAATTTGGAGGTACAAGTGGGTCAGCTGAGTAAGAAATTTACTGAACTCCCTCCTAGTACTCTTCCAAGCAATACAGAAGAGAATCCAAAAGGTGAGTGTAAGGCCATCAACATGGCCGAATTTGGAGAGGAGAAAGAGGTAGTGATCGCCACTGAGGAAGACCTCAATGGACGTCCGCTGGCCTCCAATGAGTTCCCTAATGAGGAACCATGGGAATCTGAGGCTCACACTGAGACCATAGAGATTCCATTAGATTTACTTCTGCCATTCATGAGCTCTGATGAGTATTCTTCCTCTGAAGAGGACGAAGATTTCACTGAAGAGCAAGTTGCTAAGTACCTTGGAGCAATCATGAAGCTAAATGACAAGTTATTTGGTAATGAGACTTGGGAGGATGAACCCCCTTTGCTCACTAAAGAACTGGATGACTTGACTAGGCAGAGATTACCTCAAAAGAGACAAGATCCTGGGAAGTTCTTGATACCTTGTACCATAGGCACCATGACCTTTAAGAAGGCTCTGTGCGACTTAGAGTCAAGTATAAACCTCATGCCTCTCTCTGTAATAGAGAAGCTAGGGATCTTTGAGGTACAAGCTGCAAAAATCTCACTAGAGATGGTAGACAATTCAAGAAAATAAGCTTATGGACTTGTAGAGGATGTTCTGGTAAAGATTGAAGACCATTACATCCCTGCTAATTTCATAGTCCTAGAGACTGGGAAATGCATGGATGAATCCATCATCCTTGACA
>NC_029774.3:43761975-43763330 GCF_000817695.3 Arachis duranensis
TCAAACTCTAAGTTTGGTGTTGGGAGGCCACAACCAAATTCTAAGTTTGGTGTTGAACCCCCAAATTCAAACTCTAAGTTTGGTGTTGGGAGGTTCCAACATTGCTCTGAACATCTGTGAGGCTCCATGAGGGCCGACTATCAAGCTACTGACATTAAAGAAGCGCTTGTTGGGAGGCAACCCAATGTTATATTTTTCTATTTTCCATTGTTATTTTATGTTTTCTGTAGGTTGATGATCATGTGAAGTCACAAAAACAATTGAAAAAGCAAAAATAGAATGAAAAACAGAAAGAAAAACAGCACGCCCTAGAGGAAAAGCTTGCTGGCGTTTAAACGCTAGTAAGGGCAGCAAATGGGCATTTAACACCAAATCTGGCACCATTCTGGGTGTTTAACGCCAAAAAGAGGCACCAGACTGGCGTTTAACGCCAGAAAGGGGCACCAGACTGGCGTTTAACGCCAGAAAAGGGCAGCAGCCCGGCGTTTAATGCCAGGATTGGCAGAAAGGGCGTTTTACACGCCACTTGGTGCAGGGATGAGCTACCCTTGACACCTCAAGATCTGTGGACCCCACAGGACCCCCACCTACCCTACCACTCTCTCTCTTTTTCACCCATTCACCAATCACCTCAATACCTCTTCCCCAAAAACCCTTCACCTATCAAATTCCACCATTCTCTTCACCACTCACATCCATCCTTCATAAAACCCCACCTACCTCACCATTCAAATTCAAACCACTTTCCCTCCCAAACCCACCCATAATGACCGAACCCTACCCCTCTCTCCACCCTTATATAAACCCTTCTTCACTCCTTCATTTTCACACTCCTTCATTTTTACACAGCCTAAACACTACTTCTCCCCTTGGCCGAACCACAAAGCCCCCTCCATCTCCTCCATTTTCTTCTTCTTCTACTCCTTTCTTTCTTCTTTTGCTCGAGGACGAGCAAACCTTCTAAGTTTGGTGTGGTAAAAGCTTTGCTTTTTGTTTTTCCATAACCATTTATGGCACCTAAGGCCGGAGAAACCTCTAGAAAGAGGAAAGGGAAGGCAAAAGCTTCCACCTCCGAGTCATGGGAGATGGAGAGATTCATCTCAAGGGTGCATCAAGACCACTTCTATGAAGTTGTGGCCTTGAAGAAGGTGATCCCCGAGGTCCCTTTTTCACTCAAAAAGGGTGAATATCCGGAGATCCGACATGAGATCCGAAGAAGAGGTTGGGAAGTTCTTACCAACCCCATTCAACAAGTCGGAATCTTAATGGTTCAAGAGTTCTATGCCAATGCATGGATCACCAAGAACCATGATCAAAGTGTGAACCCAGACCCAAAGAATTGGCTTACAATGGTT
>NC_029774.3:43763966-43764941 GCF_000817695.3 Arachis duranensis
ATTCAATCATTGAATCCTACTCAGAATACCACAGACAAGGTTTAGACCTTCCGGATTCTCTTGAATGCCGCCATCAATTCTAGCTTATACCACGAAGATTCCGATTAAGGGATCCAAGAGATAAACATTCAAGCCTTGTTTGCTTGTAGAACGGGAGTGGTTGTCAGGCACGCGTTCATAAGTGAGAATGATGATGAGTGTCACATAATCATCACATTCATCATGTTCTTGGGTGCAAATGAATATCTTAGAACAAGAATAGGCTGAATTGAATAGATGAACAATAGTAATTGCATTAATACTCGAGGTACAGCAGAGCTCCACACCTTAATCTATGGTGTGTAGAAACTCCACCGTTGAAAATACATAAGTGATAGTAGTGATCATTGGCTTCGGCCCCAGAGAGGGAACCAGAAGAACCACGATGATCTAAGAACTAGACGTACAAAGATGATCAAAAGATCTAAAGTGATCTAAAGATGAGAATACAATAGTAGAAGGTTCTATTTGTAGAGAACTAGTAGCCTAGGGTTTACAGAAATGAGTAAATGACAGAAAAAATCCACTTCCGGGCCCACTTGGTGTGTGCTTGGGCTGAGCATTGAAGCATTTTCGTGTAGAGACTTCTCTTGGAGTTAAACGCCAGCTTTTGTGCCAGTTTGGGCGTTTAACACCCATTCTTGTGCCAGTTCCGGCGTTTAACGCCGGGAATTCTTGAGCTGATTTGGAACGCCGGTTTGGGCCATGAAATCTTAGGCAAAGTATGGACTATTATACATTTCTGGAAAGCCCAGGATGTCTACTTTCTAACGCCGTTTAGAGCGCGCCAATTGGGCTTCTGTAGCTCTAGAAAATCCACTTCGAGTTCAGGGGGGTCAGAATCCAACAGCATCTGCAGTCCTTTTTAGTCTCTGAATCAGATTTTTGCTCAGGTCCCTCAATTTCAGCCAGAAAATACCTGAAATCACAGAAAAA
>NC_029774.3:43765104-43770666 GCF_000817695.3 Arachis duranensis
ATTCCAAAAACATCTATGAAGATCAGTATTAATTAGATGAGCGGGGCTTTTAGCTTTTTGCCTCTGAATAGTTTTGACATCTCATTCTATCCTTTGAAATTCAGAATGATTGGCTTCTATAGGAACTCAGAATCCAGATAGTGTTATTGATTCTCCTAGTTAAGAATGATGATTCTTGAACACAGCTACTTTATGGGTCTTGGCCGTGGCCCAAAGCACTCTGTCTTCCAGTATTACCATCGGATACATTACAGGGACGGATCCAGAAATGATATTATGGGGGGGCCAATAACACATATAATATTAAAAATTATGTAAAAAAATTATATAATATAAGATGTATTACAAAAATATATTTACAAAGAATATATTTTAAAGTAAAAAGAAATATGTGTATATTTTTTACTAACGAAATGGTCGATTCTTCATATCATAAAATTCACCGATAATAGACTTTGTGTAAAATTTTTCAGTAATTTTCTTTTCAATATAATTAAAAGAAAATTATCAAGAAATTCATCTTTTATTTTGTTTCTAAGTTATTTTTCACAATATTCATAGTTGAAAAAGATCTCTTAATTGTAGCAGTTGAAACAGAGAGAATTAATACCAAATGAATACAAAAAGACGGCTATAAGAAGAAAAAGAATTCACTTTATGATATTTGAAATTTTTTATTTAATTAAAAAATATTAGTAATAATATCTTTTTCAAATTTCTTTAATATTGTTACTTACTTTTTAGATATTCAAAATTATTAATATTTAAATTAGACTGAATTTTTATTTATACTAGACTAAATACTAAATATTTTTTAAAAAAAATTAAATTATACATAATAACTTATTACTCTTAAAAAAAGTTGGGGGGACCGAGGCCGCCACTCGCCCCCCCTTATATCCGTCCCTGGATACATACATGCCACAGACACATAACTGGGTGAACCTTTTCAGATTGTGACTCAGTTTTGCTAGAGTCCCCAATTAGAGGTGTCCAAGGTTCTTAAGCACACTCTTTTTGCCTTGGATCACAACTTTATTCTTTTTTCTCTCTTTTTTCTTTTTTCTTTTTTTTTTCATTTTTTTTCATTTTTTTCTCCCTTTTTTTCTTTTTTTTTTGTATTCACTGCTTTTTCTTGCTTCAAGAATCATTTTTATGATTTTTCAGATCCTCAGTAACATGTCTCCTTTTTCATCATTCTTTCAAGAGCCAACATTCATGAACAACAAATTCAAAAGACATATGCACTGTTCAAGCATACATTCAGAAAACAAAAATATTGCCACCACATCAAAATAATTAATCTGTTATAAAATTCAAAATTCATGCAATTCTTCTCTTTTTCAATTAAGAACAGTTTTCATTTAAGAAAAGTGATGGATTCATAGGACATTCATAACTTTAAGGCATAGACACTAAGACACTAATGATCACAAGACACAAACATAGATAAACATAAGCATTAAAATTCGAAAAACAGGAAAATAGAGAACAAGGAAATTAAAGAACGGGTCCACCTTAGTGATGGTGGCTTGTTCTTCCTCTTGAAGATCTTATGGAGTGCTTGAGCTCCTCAATGTCTCTTCCTTGTCTTTGTTGCTCCTCTCTAATGATTCTTTGATCTTCTCTAATTTCATGGAGGAGGATGGAATGTTCTTGATGCTCCACCCTTAGTTGTCCCATGTTGGAACTCAATTCTCCTAGGGAGGTGTTCAGTTACTCCCAATAGTTTTGTGGACGAAAGTGCATCCCTTGAGGCATCTCAGGGATTTGATGATGAGAGGGGTCTCTTGTTTGCTCCATCCTCTTCTTAGTGATGGGCTTGTCCTCATCAATGGGGATGTCTCCCTCTGTGTCAACTCCAACTGAATAACAGAGGTGACAAATGAGATGAGGAAAGGCTAACCTTGCCAAGGTAGAGGACTTGTCCGCCACCTTATAAAGTTCTTGGGCTATAACCTCATGAAATTCTATTTCTTCTCTAATCATGATGCTATGAATCATGATCGCCTAGTCTATAGTAACTTCGGACCGGTTGCTAGTCGGAATGATTGAGCGTTGGATAAACTCCAACCATCCCCTAGCCACGGACTTGAGGTCATGACTTCTCAATTGAACCGGCTTTCCTCTTGAATCTCTCTTCCATTGAGCGCCCTCTTTACAAATGACTGTGAGGACTTGGTCCAACCTTTGATCAAAGTTGACCCTTCCAGTGTAAGGGTGTTCATCTCCTTGCATCATGGGCAAGTTGAATGCCAACCTTACATTTTCCGGACTAAAATCCAAGTATTTCCCCCGAACCATTGTAAGCCAATTCTTTGGGTTCGGGTTCACACTTTGATCATGGATCTTGGTGATCCATGCATTGGCATAGAACTCTTGAACCATTAAGATTCCGACTTGTTGAATGGGGTTGGTAAGAACTTCCCAACCTCTTCTTTGAATCTCATGTCGGATCTCCAGATATTCACTCTTTTTGATTTTAAAAGGGACCTTGGGGATCACCTTCTTCAAGGCCACAACTTCATAAAAGTGGTCTTGATGCACCCTTGAGATGAATCTCTCCATCTCCCATGACTCGGAGGTGGAAGCTTTTGCCTTTCCTTTCCTCTTTCTAGAGGTTTCTCCGGCCTTGGATGCCATAAATAGTTATGGAAAAACAAAAAGCAATTCCGGCTTTGGATGCCATAAATGGTTGTGGAAAAACAAAAAGCAATGCTTTTACCACACCAAACTTAAAAGATTTGCTCGTCCTCGAGCAAAAGAAGAAAGAAGAGAGTAGAAGAAGAAGAAATGAAGGAGATGGAGATAGCTTTGTGGTTCAGCCAAAGGGGGAGAAGTAGAGTTTAGGTTGTGTGAAAATGAAGGAGTGAAGATGGGTTTATATAGGGGTGGAGAGAGGGGTAGGGTTCGGTTATGGGAGGGTGGGTTTGGGAGGGAAAGTGGTTTGAATTTGGATGGTGAGGTAGGTGAGGTTTTATGAAGGATGGATGTGAGTGGTGAAGAGAAAGATGGGATTTGATAGGTGAAGGGTTTTTGGGGAAGAGGTGTTGAGGTGATTGGTGGGGTAGGTGAGGATCCTGTGGGGTCCACAGATCCTGAGGTGTCAAGGATAATTCATCCCTGCACCAAGTGGCAAGCAAATATGCTTTTTAAGCCAATTCTGGCGTTAAACGCCGGGCTGGTGCCCATTTCTGGCGTTAAACGCCCAGAATGGTGCCAGACTGGGCGTTAAACGCCCATTTGCTACCCTTACTGGCGTTTAAACGCCAGCAAGGTCTTCCTCCAGGGTGTGCTATTTTTTCATTCTGTTTTTGCTTTTTCAACTGATTTTGTTACTTCTCATGATCATCAACCTACAGAAAATATAAAATAACAAGGGAAAATAGATAAAATATAACATTGGGTTGCCTCCCAACAAGCGCTTCTTTAATGTCAGTAGCTTGACAGTGGGCTCTCATGGAGCCTCAAAGATACTCAGAGCAATGTTGGAACCTCCCAACACCAAACTTAGAGTTTAAATGTGGGGGTTCAACACCAAACTTAGAATTTGGTTGTGGCCTCCCAACACCAAACTTAGAGTTTGACTGTAGGGGCTCTGTTTGACTCTGTTTCGAGAGAAGCTCTTCATGCTTCCTCTCCATGGTGACAGAGGGATATCCTTGAGCCTTAAACACAAGGGATTCTTCATTCACTTGAATGGTCAATTCTCCTCTGTCCACATCAATCACAGCCTTTGCTGTGGCTAGGAAGGGTCTGCCAAAGATGATGGATTCATCCATGCACTTCCCAGTCTCTAGGACTATGAAATCAGCAGGGATGTAATGGTCTTCAACCTTTACCAGAACATCCTCTACAAGCCCATAAGCTTGTTTTCTTGAATTGTCTGTCATCTCTAGTGAGATTCTTGCAGCTTGCACCTCAAATATCCCTAGCTTCTCCATTATAGAGAGAGGCATGAGGTTCACACTTGACCCTAAGTCACATAGAGCCTTCTTGAAGGTCATGGTGCCTACTATACAAGGTATTGAGAACTTCCGAGGGTTCTGTCTCTTTTGAGGTAATTTCTGCCTAAACAAGTCGTCTAGTTCTTTAGTGAGCAAAGGGGGTTCACCTTCCCAAGTCTCATTACCAAATAACTTGTCATTTAACTTCATGATTTCTCCAAGGTATTTAGCAACTTGCTATTCAGTGACATTCTCATCCTCTACAAAGGAAGAATACTCATTAGAGCTCATGAATGGCAGAAGTAAATCCAATGGAATCTCTATGGTCTCATTTTGAGCCTCAGATTCCCATGGTTCCTCATTGGGGAACTCATTGGAGGCCAGTGGACATCCATTGAGGTCTTCCTCAGTGGCGTTCACTGCCTCTTCCTCCTCTCCAAGTTCGGCCATGTTGATGGCCTTGCACTCTCCTTTTGGATTTTCTTCTGTATTGCTTGGAAGAGTACTAGGAGGGAGTTCTGTAATTTTTTTGCTCAGCTGACCCACTTGTGCCTCCAAGTTTCTAATGGAGGACCTTGTTTCAGTCATGAAACTTTGAGTGGTTTTGATTAGATCAGAGACCATGGTTGCTAAGTCAGAGTGGCTCTGCTGAGAATTCTCTGTCTGTTGCTGAGAAGATGATGGAAAAGGCTTGCCATTGCTAAACCTGTTTCTTCCACTATTATTGTTGTTGAAACCTTGTTGAGGTCTCTGTTGATCCTTCCATGAGAAATTTGGATGATTTCTCCATGAAGGATTATAGGTGTTTCCATAGGGTTCTCCCATGTAATTCACCTCTTCCATTGAGGGGTTCTCAGGATCATAAGATTCTTCTTCAGATGAAGCGTCCTTAATACTGTCTGGTGCAGCTTGCATTCCAGACAGACTTTGAGAAATCATATTGACTTGCTGAGTCAATATTTTATTCTGAGCCAATATGGCATTCAGAGTGTCAATCTCAAGAACTCCTTTCTTCTGATTCGTCCCATTGTTCACAGGATTCCTTTCAGAAGTGTACATGAATTGGTTATTTGCAACCATTTCAATCAGTTCCTGAGCTTCTGCAGGCGTCTTTTTCAGCTGAAGAGATCCTCCAGCAGAGCTATCCAATGACATCTTGGACAGTTCAGACAGACCATCATAGAAGGTACCTATGATGCTCCATTCAGAAAGCATGTTAGAAGGACACTTTCTGATTAATTGTTTGTATCTTTACCAAGCTTCATAGAGGGATTCACCTTCCTTCTGTCTGAAGGTTTGGACTTCCACTCTAAGCTTACTCAATTTTTGAGGTGGAAAGAACTTTGCCAAGAAGGCATTGACTAGCTTTTCCCAAGAGTTCAGGCTTTCTTTAGGTTGTGAATCCAACCATATTCTAGCTCTGTCTTACATCAAAAGGGAATAGCATAAGTCTGTAGACCTTAGGGTCAACCCCATTAGTCTTGACAGTGTCACAGATTTGCAAGAATTCAGCTAAAAACTGATGAGGATCTTCCAATGGAAGTCCATGGAACTTGCAATTCTGTTGCATTAGAGAAACTAATTGAGGCTTAAGCTCAAAGTTGTTTGCTCCAAT
>NC_029774.3:43770812-43772641 GCF_000817695.3 Arachis duranensis
AATAGAAGAATTTGAACTTATCAAGAGAGATGGAGTTCGAATTGTTCATTGAGGAATAGTGTTAGTCCATAAATAGAAGGATGTGGGAAAAGGGGAAGAAATTTTCGAAAATTAAGTAAAAGATTTTAAAAACATTTTGAAAAATACTAATTGATTTTCGAAAACTAAGAGTGGAAAAGAAATCAAGTGATTTTTGAAAAAGACTTTGAAATTAGAAATCAAAAAGATATGATTGAAAAGTTATGGTTTTAAAAAGATGTGATTGAAAAGATATGATTTGAAAAACAATTTAAAAAAGATTTGATTTTGAAAATTAATGACTTGGCTAACAAGAAAAGATATGATTCAAACATTAAACCTTTCTCAACAGAAAAGGCAACATACTTGAAATGTTGAATCCAATCATTAATTGATAGCAAGTATTTTTGAAAATAGGAAGAAATTGATTTTGAAAAAGATTTGATTGAAAAGATTTGATTTGAAAAAGATTTGATTTTGAAAAATTTTGAAAACTTGAAAAAAATTTGAATTGAAAACAAAATCTTCCCTCTTGTGCCATCCTGGCGTTAAACGCCCAGAATGGTGCACATTCTGGCGTTTAACGCCCAAAACTCACCCCTTTTGGGCGTTAAACGCCCAGCCAGGCACCCTGGCTGGCGTTTAAACGCCAGTTTTCCTTCTTCACTGGGCGTTTTTAACGCCCAGCTTTTTCTCTGTAGTTCCTCTGCAGTATGTTCTGAATCTTCAATTCTCTATATTATTGACTTGAAAAGACATAAGTTAAAAATATTTTTGGATTTTTAATAATGAGGAATAATCAAAATGCAACTAAAATCAAATAACAATGCATGCAAGACACCAAACTTAGCAGTTTGTATACTACTGACACTAACAAAATGAGAATGCATATAACAAAACACTCAATTCAAGAGAATTCAAAGATCAGAGCAAGGAAATCTTGAAGATCACTTAAGATACATGAATGAATGCAAGAAGAATAGAAACATGCAATTGACACCAAACTTAAAATGAGACTCTAGACTCAAACAAGAAATATTTTTGGATTTTATGATTTTGTAATTTTTTTGGTTTTGTTTTTTTTTTCGAAAATTAAGTGGAAAAGAAAATAAAGATATCAAAATTCTTAATGAGAATTCTAGGAATCATGCAATGTTAGTTCTAAGACTCCGGTCCAGGAATTAGACATGGCTTCACAGCCAGCCAAGCTTTCAAAGAAAGCTTCGGTCCAAAACACTAGACATGGCCAATGGCCAGCCAAGCCTTAGCAGATCACTGCTCCAACAGCAAGATTGATAGAAATCAACAAGCTCTTGTGATGATAAGTTGAAACCTCGATCCAATGCCTAATCTAAGCAACAAGATGAACCGTCAGTTGTCCAAACTCAACAATCCACAGCAACGGCGCCAAAAACTTGGTGCACGAAATTGTGATCATCAATGGCGCCATCAACATGGTACACACAATTGTAATCCCAACTCTTTATCACAACTTCGCACAACTAACTAGCAAGTGCACTGGGTCGTCCAAGTAATAAACCTTACGCGAGTAAGGGTCGATCCCACAGAGATTGTCGGCTTGAAACAAGCTATGGTTATCTTGTAACTCTTAATCAGGATATCAATAATTATCAGGGTTGATTGTGAAAAGTAAAAGAACATGAAACAAGTACTTGTTTTGCACCAATGGAGAACAGGTTGAGGTTTTGGAGATGCTCTATCTTCTAAATCTCTGCTTTCCTACTGTCTTCTTCTTCATGCACGCAAGGCTTCTTCCATGGCAAGCTGTATGTAGGGTTTCACCGTTGTCA
>NC_029774.3:43773569-43776046 GCF_000817695.3 Arachis duranensis
AACGCTCAATCATTCCCACTAGTAACCGGTCCGAAGCTGCTATAGACTGGGCTATCATGATTCATAGCATCATGATTGGAGAGGAAGTAGAAGTTCATGAGGTTATATCCCAAGAACTTTATAAGGTGGTGGACAAGTCCTCTACCTTGGCAAGGTTAGCCTTCCCTCATCTCATTTGTCACCTCTGTAATTTAGTTGGAATTAACATAGAGGGAGACATCCTCATTGATGAGGACAAGCCCATCACTAAGAAGAGGATGGAGCAAACAAGAGATCCCACTCATGGACATGAGAAAATTCCTCATCATGAAATCCCTGAGATGCCTCAAGGGATGCACTTTCCTCCACAAAACTATTGGGAGCGAATCAACACCTCCCTAGGAGAATTGAGTTCCAACATGGGACAACTAAGGGTGGAGCACCAAGAACATTCCATCCTCCTCCATGAAATTAAAGAAGCACCAAGAACATTCCATCATTCTCCATGAAATTAGAGAAGATCAAAGAATCATGAGAGAGGAGCAACAAAGGCAAGGAAGAGACATTGAGGAGCTCAAGCACTCCATAAGATTTTCAAGAGGAAGAACAAGCCGCCATCACTAAGGTGGACCCGTTCTTTAATCTCCTTGTTCTTTATTTTTCTGTTTTTCGAAAATTATGCTTTATGTTTTATTTATGTTTGTGTCTTATGATCATTAGTGTCTTAGTGTCTATGCCTTACAGTTATGAATGTCCTATGAATCCATCACCTTTCTTAAATGAAAAATGTTCTTAATTGAAAAAGAGAAGAATTGCATGAATTTTGAATTTTATAACAGATTAATTATTTTGATGTGGTGGCAATACTTTTACTTCTGAATGTATGCTTGAACAGTGCATATGTCTCTTGAATTTGTTGTTCATGAATGTGGGCTCTTGAAAGAATGATGAAAAAGGAGACATGTTACTGAGGATCTGAAAAATCATAAAAATGATTCTTGAAGCCATGTTACTGAGGATCTGAAAAATTATCAAATTGATTCTTGAAGCAAGAAACAGCAGTGAAAAGCTTGCAGAAAAAAGAGAGTATATGCGAAAAAAAAAGAGCAAGCAGAAAAAGCCAATAGCCCTTTAAACCAAATGGCAAGGATAATAAAAAGAATCCAAGGCTTTGAGCATCAGTGGATAGGAGGGCCTACAGGAATAACATCCTGGCCTAAGCGGCTAAACCAAGCTGTCCCTAACCATGTGCTTGTGGCGTGAAGGTGTCAAGTGAAAACTTGAGACTGAGCGGTTAAAGTCGTGATCCAAAGCAAAAAGAGTGTGCTTAAGAACCCTAGATACCTCTAATTGGGGACTCTAGCAAAACTGAGTCACAATCTGAAAAGGTTCACCCAGTTATGTGTTTGTGGCATGGATGTATCCGGTGGTAATACTGGAAAACAGAGTGCTTTGGGCCACGGCCAAGACTCATAAAGTAGTTGTGTTCAAGAATCATCATACTTAACTAAGAGAATCAATAACACTATCCGGATTCTGAGTTCCTATAGAAGCCAATCATTCTGAACTTCAAAGGATAAAGTGAGATGCCAAAACTGTTCAGAGGCAAAAAGTTAAAAGCCCCGCTCATCTAATTAATACTGATCTTCATAGATGTTTTTGGAATTCATTGTATATTCTCTTCTTTTTATCCTATTTGATTTTCAGTTGCTTGGGGACAAGCAACAATTTAAGTTTGGTGTTGTGATGAGCGGATAATTTATACGCTTTTTGGCATTGTTTTAGTACGTTTTTAGTATGTTTTAGTTAGTTTTTATTATATTTTTATTAGTTTTTATTTAAAATTCACTTTTCTAGACTTTACTATGAGTTTGTGTGTTTTTCTATGTTTTTAGGTATTTTCTGGCTGAAATTGAGGGACCTGAGCAAAAATCTAATTCAGAGGCTGAAAAGGACTGCAGATGCTGTTGGATTCTGACCTCCCTGTACTCGAAGTTAATTTTTTGGAGCTACAAAAGCCCAATTGGCGCGCTCTTAATTGCGTTGGAAAGTAGATATCCTGGGCTTTCCAGCAATATATAATAGTCTATACTTTGCCCGAGATTTGATGGCCCAAATAGGCATTCCAAGTCAGCTCAAGAATTCTGGCGTTAAACGCTGGAACTGGCACAAAAGTAGGAGTTAAACGCCCAAACTGGCACAAAAGCTGGCGTTTAACTCCAACAAAAGTCTCTACACATGGAAGCTTCAATGCTCAGCCCAAGCACACACCAAGTGGGCTCGGAAGTGGATTTTTATGTCATTTACTCATTTCTGTAAACCCTAAGCTACTAGTTCTCTATAAATAAGACCTTTTACTATTGTATTTTCATCTTGGTTCTTCTGGTTCCCTCTCTGGGGCCGAAGCCAATGATCACCATTATCACTTATGTATTTTCAACGGTGGAGTTTCTACACACCATAGATTAAGGTGTGGAGCTCTGCTGTACCTCGAGTAT
>NC_029774.3:43776253-43807975 GCF_000817695.3 Arachis duranensis
ATTTTTATCTCTTGGATTCCTTAATCAGAATCTTCGTGGTATAAGCTAGAATTGATGGCGGCATTCTTGAGAATCCGGAAAGTCTAAACCTTGTCTATGGTATTCCGAGTAGGATTCAAGGATTGAATGACTGTGACGAGCTTCAAACTCGCGATTGTGGGGCGTTAGTGACAGACGCAAAAGAATCAATGGATTCTATTCCGACATGATCGAGAACCGACAGATGAATAGCGTGCTGTGACAGAGCACGTTGAACATTTTCACTGAGAGGACGGGACTGTAGCCATTGACAACGGTGATACCCAACATACAGCTTGCCATGGAAAGGAGTAAGAAGGATTGGATGAAGACAGTAGGAAAGCAGAGAGACAGAAGGGACAAAGCATCTCCATACGCTTATCTGAAATTCTCACCAATGAATTACATAAGTATCTCTATCTTTATTTTATGTTTTATTCATCTTTTAATTATCAATCCTCCATAACCATTTGAATCTGCCTGACTAAGATTTACAAGATGACCATAGCTTGCTTCATACCAACAATCTCCGTGGGATCAACCCTTACTCGCGTAAGATTTATTACTTGGATGACCCAGTGCACTTGCTGGTTAGTTGTGCGAAGTTGTGATAAAGAGTTGAGATTGTAATTGAGCATACCATGTTGATGGCGCCATTGATGATCACAATTTTGTGCACCAGAAGCAAAATACATTGCGCCATTGTCTTGATGTTATGCACATTGAGAAAAATGTATGTGATAACATTATTATGACTTTAGTAGACATTCCAGGAAAGTCCAAAGATCATGCAAATACTCGTTACGATCTCAAAGATACATAAGAAAAAAACTTCAACCAAAGGAGATAGATGGTGGCAAGAACGCAAAAATTTCTTAGGCTTGTTTTAACCTTACTACTCAAGTAAAAAGAGAAAAAGATATCATGCTACAAAATTCATGATGCTCATTTTATGTTGCATTATTTGTTGCAAGTAACTATAAAATGCACAATGCAAAATTAAGTAGCTGACCCTTTAATTTATCTAGGTTCATTCTTTTGTTTCTTGTCCCAAAAAGTTGTTGAAAATGATACAATAGATCATTTGGAAGTAGATATTAGAGAAATTTTGTACCAATTGAAAAGAATATTTCCTCCTAGTTTCTTTGTATAATGGTACATTTGTCTATTCATCTGGTAAATGAATTGAGGTTGGGTGGCCCAGTTCAATTTAGGTGGATGTACCCTATCGAGAGATATTTGTGTAGGTTAAAGTTTTACGTTCGCAATATATAAGAGCCGCCCTGAAGGTTCAATTGCTAAAGGATATTTAGCCGAGAAATGCTTGACATTTTGATCAAGGTATTTAAGTCCTGATGTGAATACAAGGCTGAGTAGGAGATACAAAATAATGATAATTGCAGTAAAGGTGAAGTATGTCATGATAGCTATTTGGCATGCTTGGGGCGACCAATTTGTGGAAAGAGGAAAGGGCAATCTTTTTCTTTAGATACCAACTAAAAAATGCATGTTCATTGGTACATCTTATTCAATTGTGATAAAGTTAAAGACTACACAAGGTATTTTTCTTATATATCTTCCAATTACCAATTCTTTATTAGGAAACATAACTAACACACTTTTTAACTCTATATAAATGCTATTTGAACTGGACTTATAGGCTGCTTCTAAGAAAAATATTGAACCACCTACTCAAGTAGAAATGTTTGATGAGACTCGCCAAAGCACAAAGAGAAAATCATTGGATGAAGATCCTTTGGATGTTATTGTAAGTATTGGGAGTTAATTTGGTTAAAATAGGTTATGAATTTCTTGTGTCTTGGCAATTTGTCCATCACTTGTGGTTACTTTTATCCTTGCAGTTGAGTTAATAAATCTTGATACTATTCTTAATTTCTATTATTTGTTTTGATGTTGTCAAATGATATATGTTTTTAGTCCAATTGTATAATTACTCTTTTTTTATTATTATTTTTCTTCACATTAATATAGGCACATTTGCAAGCTGGGAATAAAAAAGTCTAAAGAATCATATATTAGAGCTTTTCAATCCATATTTGGGAAAGAGAAGTCAGGGAAAGTATGATGTCACAGAAGAGTTACCACACCAACTTTGTTGAAAAAAAAATGATGAAATTGCTACTCTTAAGCAGCAGCATGCAGCTGAGAAAGCAAAATTAGAGGATAAGGTTGATGTGATGTAAAAAGAAGTAGATGAACTAAAATCGCTTGTTAAGATGATGCTGCAACAAAAAACTTAGGAGTGGACCTTGAAATGTTAGCTACTCAACTAGGAAGCACTTTAGGCAATCTAAACAATGATGCGCATGACGAGGTATTATTTGTTGTTAAAGTTTTTATATGTTATCATATCTTAGATAATGGTTGATTATAATGATGTTGATTCAATTGTTTTGTGTATCCAAATAGAAGAATGTTATGATATATATGTTTGTCCTCTCTCTCTCAAACATTTTTATTTAACATTATTAGTATTAAAGGTATGTAGTTTTATATTTGATTTATTTTTTTGTTTACAGGAAAACTATGTTAAAGGGAAAATCGAACTTGATCAAGGTCAAATTTTTAAGAGCAAATGTTACAGAGTAAAAGTCATGAACTTGTGGACATGATGATAAATCTATTTGCTACTTAGCTATTTCAACTTTTTTTGTTATTATATTTTTTGCAAAATTATATTATATAGTTCGAGGTTGTCATGACTTAGGCTATAGTATTATGGTATTTTGAAAAATAATGATGATATAAGTACAAGTAGTTATGACCTAGACTAGTATTATGTTATCTTGCAATGATAATATAATGTGATTGTGGATCTTATAACAATTTTTATAAGTCAAATTTGATAGAAAATATTCAATTATTTTTCTCTAGTGACTTGATTCAAATAGTTTAGATTATTTATTGACACTAAATAATTAAAAAAAATTGGAATTAATTTCATTCACAATAAAACTATTGTAAATAAAGAATTATATCTTACAAAAAAACCGTTGTCAAAAGTTACAAAAGACAATGGTGTTAAAACCGTTGTCAAAGATGATTACATAATGGAAATGGTATTAAAACCATTGCCAAAACACGACACTAATGGTAACACTTTAAAACCGTTGTCTTAGACGACTATAAAATGGCAATGGTATTAAAACCATTACCAAAAAATGACACCAACGGTAACACTTTAAACTCGTTGGTTTTGTGAATAATAAAATTACAACAGTTTAAAACTGCTGTCTATCCAGTTACAGTTTTAAACCATTGGATTATTAATGCGAACGGTTCTAAACTGTTGCTTATCGAGTAACGGTTCGAAATTGTTGTTTAAAATTTCTCTTCAAAATCGTTGTCTATGCAAATAACTTTGGTAACAATTTTATTTGTTACCATTGCCTTAGGTAAAAAACCGTTGCCTAAAGTTTTAGAAATGATTTTTCGATCTACGACAATGGTTTTTAATCGTTGTGAAAATCCTTATTTGTTGTAGTGTCATTTTCCACACTAATTATCTATATAGTCGGTCACAACATCCGTTATTCGTATCCCACTCTAGTGATTCGACAACTTATAACAACTTAGAAAATGTTACATTATTCACCAAGAATTCTTCAATCATCTCATCTTTATACAGCATGTTCTCCATGCCTATGACTTTTTGAGGAGTTGGAAACTAATAAAATTTTTCTAACAAATACTCATTTATATAAAACGAAAACTCTTCTTTCAGCGACCTTACTTTCACATACATAACTTTAAACCCCTTGAATGATGAACTATACAAACTAAAAATCATCTTATTAAGAGTACTAGCAAAATTTACCCATACCACTCTTTCACACCCTTAGCATAGAAAAGAGCAAAAAATACCTCTAAAAAGGCTCCACCTCCGAATGTTCTATTAGAATTTCAAACGCCCCACGAACGCTCATGCATTTGGTACAACTACGATAATGCACAATTCAGTTGGATAAGAATACCACATTGAAATGGAGTGAAAGGAGACTTCACCCCTAGTTCCACAAACAAG
This sequence comes from Arachis duranensis, assembly GCF_000817695.3. Classification (NCBI taxonomy): domain Eukaryota; kingdom Viridiplantae; phylum Streptophyta; class Magnoliopsida; order Fabales; family Fabaceae; genus Arachis; species Arachis duranensis. The sequence continues at coordinate 43,780,317 of NC_029774.3, forward strand.
CAGGTATACACATAAAAAAACTCATAATCCTCATTCATATGATATACTCTATCAGACACATTACATGAAAATAATTTAACTTTGATATCTTCACCTCTCCTAACCCACTCAGAACTACCTAGTCGTCCAACAATTTCCTCATCATTAAACCAAGACACATAATCCCTCATAGACAAACCTACCTACAAGTAAGGATCACCACTATTGGGAATAAACTCCTCGTCTACCACTTTATCGTCCTTATCCTTTCTTTTTTTTCTTTTCCATTCTAAAAATTGCTAAAAAAATAGAAAAGAAGCAGATAAAGCAAAACAGAAGGTTATGAACTCCACTAATCTTTCCTATTCATATTTTCTGAAATATCCAAAACCTAAAAGGCCTAAATATTGGAAAATTAGAGGATAATAAACCCAAAACCCACTCCATCCCAAAAAAATATACAACCCCTGAAATCAACGATCACGATGATCACCATTTCACTTACTAAGGCTATCACACCGTTGATCTATTCCCCACTAACATGGGAAAAGTAATGACATTGGTAACTGCAAATAATAATTATGGTTGTCTTTTCATTTCTTGTTAATTTCAAATATAACTTATTTTCTATAATTACCTCTTACTTCTAGAAAATTCTATTATTGTATTTCGATTGAGATAAATTGACCTTAGGGATGTATCATTCTATTAAATAACTAATTTATAGATTGGGGGTTATGATTTGTTAGATAGAACACGGTTATACCATCCCTACAAATAAATTATTTTAATAAGAAATGTGTTTATTATTTTGTTAGCAAAAGATTATATAAGAACTAAGAAACAGAATTCTACCGAAAGAGGAGGTTGTTACAAGTAACCTCCGCACTACACTAAGTGACCAAAAGATTTGGTCAAATAAATTAACCGCACTATAATACAACTTAAACCTAATTCACTCTATATAAACAATCGTTCAAAACAAAGAGAGGTATACTATTCACTCTGAATAACACTACACTCATCTCTTACTCATACTTATTTGAGCGTGAGAATACCATTGCAAGTGCTCACCATCACGGTTTCTTTGAAAGTCGATGTATACCTCTTCCACTTCAGGAAAAAGAGAGCTCATTCTCTAAACAGGACAAGTTATACCTACCACCAGGCTTACGCAAAAATAGAGAAAAAATAAAATAATTATGTAAAATTCATATAGATATATGGGCTTTTTCTTTAAATAAATAAATAAATATTTTTATACATTTACAAAAATTGAAAAAGTTGCATATTTATGCTATAAATGTCATTTTACAATATCAATTGTGTTGACAAGTAATATAACACTTTGCATTAGGGGGTTGCTAATGAGATATTATTCATTTATTTAGTTTTTATTTTGTACCAAAGGGAGCCATTTTGGCAACCGAAGTTGTGGTTTGGGATAATTTTTGATGAATTTAAATTGCAATAGTGTATCATAAACTCATACCCAAATAAGCATATAATATAAAACATCTGTTTTTATTTTGGATGGAGGATGGAGTGAGACAAATATTTAAGTAACTATACTCGTCTTAAATATTTATGGGTTGTCTTAAATTTCATTCTATTATTTATGAGTATTTTAATTTTTGCTCCATACACAAACCTGCGAGTGTATACCTACCTTGTACCTACTTCATTCTGTCTCACCTTAGAACCTAATTGATTTATAAATTTTTTTAGAAAAATTGATAACATACAAATAAACAAATTGAAATGAACTAATCAGTTCCAAACATGATTAAATACTTTATAAACATAATTAAGTATAAAGATAATATTAAATTATTCATAACTACATATAATATAGAAAAATAAGTAAATCTTACTCATAAATAATACACACATATACACGTATACACATATGAGGCAGATAGGGTGGGTAATGGGATGGGCGATCATTATCTATACCCACTCCATACCTAAACAAAAATAAATAAGTTTTATCCAAATATATCTCATACCTGGTCAACTGTTGAAAATATTCACCTGTTGGTTTGGATTTATCCGAATTGTTATGTAATCCTAGCGATACTCTTTATAAAGAGAAGAGATTACAAATTTTGTAATGTATGAACAATGGCACAATTAGATAAAAAATTATAACTGATAATTCTGACCATAAAAAAATTAAAATTAACTTGTAATCATAAAAGATGATTCCAATAAACAAATCTGATCATAATTATAAGGAATTATTTCTGTATTCTTTTTCTTTTTTATAAATAAGAAATAGAAGTGGTTTGTGTAAGAAGGGGTGGAATGGATGAGAAAAGAAAGAATTTGGAAAAGGAATTAGGAGATTGGAGGTTGTGGATACGAGTATTAAAAATTAGTAATGAGATATGGTTAGAGTTTGGGAGTGGTTAGGTTAGGTTAGAAAGGTAACTTAAAAATTTTAATAGTTTGTTAGAGTTTGAATACTTTTATCTACTAAAACTAATCTTTCATGGTTACAAGTTAGTTTTAATTTTTATGGTTAAATTTATCAGTGTTATAATCATTTATGGTTGGTTTTGGTACTTTATGTATATATATGTATATCCTAATGCTAAAATAGATAAAAATATTCTTGAGAGCATAATATTTACATGTTATAGGCAAATGAATTTGTATCAATAGAATAATCTTACCAAGCTAAAGAAATTAGAGTTAGTGAATTTGGGTCATCTTAGTGGTTAACGAATATATCAAGCCGTGTACAGGTATCCAGATAAGCTTACTAGTCAAGGATTTCGGTACAAGATATTTTGGATTGAAAATTATATACACGTTTCAACGATGTTCAATTATCATTGCCAAAATCAAGAGTAATGAAGTATAGAGTTATATATCCAAGTTGAAGATATAGTGGGTAGCTAAAGTGGTTTAATTCTCAGTGTTGATGTTGAATATTCTGATATTTAGATTCAAATGCATGGTCCAATCTAATCAGATAATCATCAACATTATGACATTTATGCAACTTAGGTCTAAGAGAAGTCCTTGTGAAATGGTATTGTTGTTGAAATACTTGTTAATTTTTCGATTAATAAAGATGAAAAAGTTCTGCCAATAAATTCTTCAAGTGATAGTGATGACGAAGAGGTTATTCAAGAGACTTCGATAATCTTTGTTCAAAAAATGACAAAAGCTTTGGCAATACCACCACTTCAATTTGCCCACTATGGTGGCCAAAATATAGAGATTCTAAGTCATTATCTCTTATTCAACTTAGAGGCAATTCATTTCAAAAAAGATATTATCGTACAAAGTATTTCTTTAAATAAAGTAAAACTAAACTTGAGGTTGGGTTAAAATTTTCCAACAAATATGTGGTATCACTTGCTGTCAAGAACTATAACTTTTGTCAAGCAGCTAAATTCAAGATGGAATTGAGTCAAACCATATTCGAAAGTATAATAACTCACAAACGTGTTAGTCAACATCTATGCCCTAAGATCTTAGATAACAATATCATATGCAAAGCAATCTAAGAATGGTGAAAACTTATGCGATATTGTAATAGTTCCAATAAAATGCTACAAGGGTCTATTGAGGCAACTTACAAGTATGACTTACAACTTACAAGAATTTTCTCTTTGACCTCTGGAACCTCACCAGGTCTCCTTGTATGACAATCTTGCAATTGGAGGGGCGTAGAACTTCTTTCAGCTAAGCTAAAATAGACTCTAATTATGATTGGGATATATCTTAGAGGACAACCTTAAAGTTTATGGAATAACTCTTCAAAAAAATAAAAAACTTATTTGTTGGGATAGACTCGAAAAAACATGAATCTATGTTTGGATTCCTCTAATAATTTGGCATAGTCAAGTTGTAAAAGAAGAAAAACACTTACACCAATAGTAATAAACCTAGGGGCAGGGGAAACAAACTTTCGAGAAAAAAAAACGTTACTTTCTGTAATTAACCTGCATCACTACCTATAAGCATGAAATACCATTGTTACTACCTAATCACTTAGCTTGGAAAAATTGAAAATCGCTAGCACCAAACTAATATACACAAAACGCTAATGCCTATGAAAAGTGATCGAAGCATCATCATCGTACTACGCACCCTTAGTCGACAAAGACAACAAAATCTTCTCTCTCTTCTGCACCGGCAACATCCGTTGCAAGGCCAAATGTCTCGATCTTCAAGACCTAATCTTGGAATCTGAACTCTACAGCATCGAAAGTCTCAATTTCGAGCTTGTCAACCTCTAGTTTTAGAGTGGGTTCATCCTCCTCATGGATTAGAGTGGTTGCTACTTCAAGATTATTCTTAGGGAGTTTTTTCCTTTTGTTTGTTTTTATATATCTTGTGCTTTTTTGTTTTTTGTTTTCTTTTACTTTTTATTCTCTTCATAAGCTTTTTGTCATTTAAAAAATAGAAGAATTATTTTGTCAAAAAATAAAAAAAGAATGATTTAAAAAAATAATTTCTTTTTATCCTATATGTTGAAGTGGGGAAAGGTTCAGGAAGAGAAATTAAAAGAGCTTCACACTGAATAGTTGTGACTAGAGAGCTATAAGCTTTCTCTTTCAGTATGAAAATGAAATCAAATTTACATTCTAACTAACTGATACAATTACAAGCCTAATTATAAATACACCCTAACTACTGCATAACAACCTCATAACTAACTGTGCCATGTCAGCATCACTAAGCTAACTAATTCTACTAATACAGCTACTCATCATCCTAACTAATTTTACCCTCTCTCAAGTAACACGCCATCTCAAGCTAGAATCGATGCTGTCTATCATTCTAAGCTTGTTTTGACAAGAGTGAAACTGATTAGGAGCCAATGCCTTGGTTAGAATGTCGGCCACTTGATTGGTGGTGGAGATAGGTAGTAGATTGGTGACTTGTTTTAGCCATTTGTCTCTCACAATGTGGCAATCCATCTTTATATGTTTGGTTTTCTCATGGAATACTGGATTAGCAGTAATGTGTAGTGCTAATTGGTTATACAGTAAATTCCAATGAGTTTAGTTAGCTTCACCTTCAAATCTTACAACACATGAGCGATCCATTATGCCTCGCGAGTGACCATGGCTAAAGCTCTATATTCAACTTCACAAGAGGAACTAGCAACTGTACTCTGTTTCCTACTTTTTCAAGATACGATCGAAGTACCAATGAAGAAGTAATACCCTGAAATCGATCTTCTTGTGTCCGGACACGTACCCCAATCACTGTCGTTAAAACCAGTGGATGTGAAATTTGTGCTAACTGCAAACATCAATCCCTTTGTTTGTGTGACTTTCAAGTATGTTAGAACTCTCAACCCTGCTTCAAAGTGCATATCTGTAGGGCATTTCAGGTACTAACTTAATTTTCCAACAACATATCCAATCTCTGGCCTAGTGTTGGTAAAATAGAGTAGCTTTCCAACCAATCTTCTGTATTTTGAGTTTGATGGTAGTGGTGTCCCTGAAGTTTTTGTCAATTGGCTGGTGTAGTCCATGGGGTTTCAAAGCTGGTTTGGCATTGAGCAACTCATATTCTTTTAATAAATCAAAATAGTACTTCTTTTGATGCATTGGAATCCCACTCTTGCTGTGACACACCTCCAAACCAAGAAAGAAGTTCAATTCACCAATATCTTTGATTTTGAACAAATGATGCAGGTGTTATTTGATGAAGTTGATTTTGGCAATGTCATTACCTGCAACAACCACGTCATCTACATAAACTAAGATTACTGTAAAGCCATAATTAGTCGATTTGGTGAAAAGATTATAGTCACTTTGAGATTGATGATAACCATTTGAGAGGAAGGTGAAAGTGAGCTTGGTGGTCCACTGAAGGCTGGCCTATTTCAGGCCATAGAGAGAATGGTTTAATTTGTAAACCATGCGTGAATCAGAGAGGGAAAGTCTTGGAGGAGGCTTCCTGTAAATCTTTTCTTCAAGGGTGCCATGCAAGGTTGTATTGACATCTAATTGGTGCAAAATCTAACCCTTCACAGCAGCAATGAAGATCAAGAATTCAGAGGATGGTTGTTTTTAGAATAGGGCTGAAGGTTTTAAAATAGTCCACCCCAGTAGTTTAAGTGAAGCCCTGTGCCACCAATCTGGCTTTGTGTCTCTCAATGGTTCCATCTACATTGAGTTTGAGTTTGAACACCCACTTACACCTCACCGTCTTTTTTCCAGTTGGAAGAGGAGTTAGAGTCTAACTTTGATTTTCTTTTAGAACATTTAATTCCACATTGATTGCTTCTCTCCATTTTGGGTTATTGACAGCCTCAACATAGCACTTGGGTTCAGTGTTTGATTGATATATTCAATAGAGGACTTACATAATGGTATAAGAGGCAAAGGTGAATCCGATATTACTAACTCAAACAATAATAGGGTGGAATGCTCAAATAAATTTTATTTTAAGTCATGAATCAGTTTAAATTAAAGTTCAAAGAATCTTTCATGAAAAAAAGTGTTGAATGAGTTTTGTTAAATTTTGGTATAGCTGATGAAATGGATCAAGTTACCATGCATTAAAAATCAGCAAGATATGTTGGTCTTTTGTTTCTCTAGTGGATCTTCTTAGTGGTTGTGTGATGTGAGGTTTGATGTGCGGATAGTTTATACACTTTTTGGCATTGTTTTTAGGTAGTTTTTAGTATGTTTTAGTTATTTTTTTGCATATTTTTATAAGTTTTTATGCAAAAATCCCATTTCTGGACTTTACTATGAGTTTTTGTGTTTTTCTATGATTTCAGGTATTTTTTGGCTAAAATTGAGGGAGCTAAGCAAAAATCTGATTCAGAGGCTGAGAAAGGACTGCAGATGTTGTTGGATTCTGACCTCCTTGCACTCAAAGTGGATTTTCTGGAGCTACAAAAGCCCAATTGGTGCGCCCTCAATTGCGTTGGAAAGCAGACATCTTGGGCTTTCTAGAAATGTATAGTTTATACTTTTCTTGAGATTTGATGGCCCAAAATGGCGTTCAAACACCACCTAGAGACCCTTTTCTGGCGTAAAACACCAGAACTGGCACCAGAACTGGAGTTAAACACCCAAATTGGCACCCAAGAGGGCGTTTAACTCCAAGAATGGCCTATGCACGTGAAAGCTTTAGAGCTCAGCCTAAGCACACGCCAAGTGGGCCCCGGAAGTGGATTTCTGCACTATCTACTCATTTTCTGTAAACCTAGTTTACTAGTTTAGTATAAATAGCACTTTTTACTATTGTATTGGGGTCTTCTTTGGAACCCTTGAGCTTTATGATCATCTTTGGGGAGGCTGGCCATTCATCCATGCCTAGACCTTTTTCTCTTATGTATTTTCAACGGTGGAGTTTTTACACCTCATAGATTAAGGTGAGGAGCTCTGCTGTTCCTCATAAATTAAAGCAAGTACTATTGTTTTTACTTCAATTCACGCCTACTTCTTCTCCAAGATATACTCTTGTACTTAATTCAATTAAGTCAGACTGAAGGGGTGACCCATGACAATCACCCACTATCTTTAGTACTCGCTTAGCCAAGATCCATGTGCTTGACAACCACAAAGCGGTCTACATGATGTTCAACATAGTCATTGGACGCCAGTCGGAGTATACTCTCTTGGGTCTCTGATCCACGGATTCGCATCGTCTCTCCTGACATCAGAGCATCCGACACCGTGATTAGGATATTCGTGGTATAGGCTAGAATCAATAGACAGCATTCCTGAGATCCGGAAAGTCTAAACCTTGTCTGTGGTATTTCGAGTAGGATCTAGGAAGGGATGACTATGAGGAGCTTCAAACTCACGAATTTTGGGCGCAGTGACAGTATGCAAAAGGATCAATGGATCTTATTCCGACACAAGTGAGAACCGACAGATGATTAGCCCTGTGGTAGCTGTGCCTGGTATTTTTCATCCGAGACGAGAAATCCGACAGTTGATTAGCCGTACAGAGACCGTAGCCAGACCATTTTCACTAAGAGGATCATACAGCTTGCCATGGAAGGGAGCATGCATGATTGGATGAAGACAATAGGAAAGCAGAGGTACAGAAGCAACAAAGCATCTCCAAATGCTTATCTGAAATTCCCACCAATGAATTACATAAGTATCTATATGTTATTTTCTGTCTTATCTATCTTTTAATTATCAATACCTCATAACCATTTGAATCCACCTGACTGAGATTTACAAGATGACCATAGCTTGCTTCAAGTCGACAATCTATGTGGGATCAACCCTTACTCGCATAAGGTTTTATTACTTGGACGACCCAGTGCACTTGCTGGTTAGTTGGGCGGAGTTGTGAAAAGTGTGAACACAATTTCGTGCACCAAGATTTTGGCACCGTTGCCGGGGATTGTTCAAGTTTGGACAACTGACGGTTCATCTTGTTTCTTAGATTAGGTAACCTTCTTTCTTGTTTCAACCTTTGTTTTCTTTTCAAAAAGTTTTCGGAAAAAAAATTAATAAAATCATAAAAACAAAAATAAATAATATTTTGTGTTTCTTTTTTGAGTCTAGTGTCAAATCCTAAGTTTGGTGTCAATTGCATGTTTTTGATTTTCTTAAGTTTTCAAATAAAAAATACGCATTGTGTTCTTCTGTGATGTTCAAGTTTTTCTTGATGATTTGCTTTGTTCAATCTCATGATTTTCTTGTTTTGTGTTTTATGTTTTTTTCATATACATTTTCGAATTCATAGTGTCTAAACATTCAAAATTTCTAAGTTTGGTGTCTTGCATGTCTTTCTTTTCTCAAAAATTTTCAAAAATATGTTCTTGATGTTCATCATGATCTTTATAGTGTTCTTGTTATTCATCTTGACATTCAAAGTGTTCTTGCATGTATTAGTGGTTTGATCTTAGATTCTTATGATTTGAGTCATTTTGTGTTTTTCTCTCACCTTATTAAAAATTCAAAAAAAAATAAAAAGTATATATCTTTTCAAGTAAATAATACAGAGAAATGAAGATTCAGAACATAAAGCAGAAGAATCACAGAGAAAAAGAGCTCACTGGTAATAAAACGCCAGTAAAGAGGCACTCTGAGCATTAAACGTCAGAATGGCTATCATTCTGGGCGTTTAACGCCAGTAAAGCTATCATTCTGGGCATTAAACACTAGAATGGGCAGCATTCTGGGCATTTAACACCCAGTAAGGAAGGATTCCTGGCGTTTAACACCAGTCAGGGTATCTGACTGGGCGTTAAACACCCAAAGAGGCAGCCACATGGTCGTTAAACGCCAGAATGGATATCATTCTGGGCGTTTAACGCCAGGATGACACAAGGGAGGTAATTTCATTTCCAAATCAAACTTTTTCAAATTTTCATGTTTTAATTCATAATTTTAAAATATTATCTTTCCACATTTTCAAAAATCCTTGCTAACAATTAATGTTTTGATTCAAAAAAATTGCAGGTTTGTTACTTTCTTGTTAAGAAATGTTCAATATTTGAATTTTAGAATCATAACTTTTAGTTTCTTGTTAGTCAAGTCATCAATTTTAAAAATCAAATCTTTTTCAATCATATCTTTTCAATCATATCTTTTTAAAATCACATCTTTTTTAATCAAATCTTTTTCAGTCATATCTTTTTAAATTTGGATTTCAAAATCTTTTCCCTAACTTCTTATCTTTTGAAAATTATTTTCAAATCTTTTTCAACTAACTACTATTTCTTATCTTTTTTAAAATCACCTGACCACTTTTCAACTTCCACTTTTTGAAAATTACTAAGCACTTTTTCAAGTTTATTTTTTATTAACTAATTATTTTAGTTTTAATTTTCAAAAAACTCTCTCTCATCTCTTTCTATTTATTTGCTAACACTTCTCTTCTACTTATAATTTGAACCCTCTTTCTCTCTCTCTGTGTTCGAATTCTTCTTATTCTCTCTCTACCTCAGTCTTCTATTCTTATTTTCTTCTGACACATCAAGGAATTTCTATACTGTGACATAGAGGATTCCACCACTCCCTTTTATTCTCTTCTTTTTCATATGAGCAGAAACAGGGATAAAAATATTCTTGTTGAAGCTGATCCTAAACTTGAAAGAACTCTGAAGAAGAAGCTAAGAGAAGCTAAAGCACAACAATTCAGAGAGGACCTTTTAGAAAATTTTGAAAAAGAAGTAGATATGGCAGCCGAACCCAACAACAATGCAAGAGATGCAAGGAAGATGCTTGGTGACTATACTGCACCAACTTCCAACTTCTATGGAAGAAGCATCTCAATTCCTGCCATTGGAGCAAACAACTTTGAGCTTAAGCCTTAATTAGTTTCTCTAATGCAGCAAAATTGCAAGTTTCATGGACTTCTATCGAAAGATCCTCATCAGTTCTTAGCTAAATTCTTGCAAATCTATGATACTGTTAAGACCAATGGGGTTGATCCTGAGGTCTACAGACTTATGCTTTTCCCTTTTACTGTAAGAGACAGAGCTAGAACATGGTTGGACTCACAACTTAGAGAAAGCCTGAACTCTTGGGACAAGTTGGTCAATGCTTTCTTGACCAAATTCTTTCTACCTCAAAAGATGAGCAAGCTTAGAGTGGAAGTCCAAACCTTCAAACAGAAGGAAGGTGAATCTCTCTATGAAGCTTGGAAAAGATACAAGCAATTAACCAAAAGGTGTCCTTCTGACATGCTTTCAGAATAGAGCATCATATGTATATTCTATGATGGTCTGTCTGAATTATCTAAGATGTCATTGGACCATTCTGCTGGTGGATCTCTTCATCTGAAAACACCTGCAGAAGCCCAAGAACTCATTGAGATGGTTGCAAATAACCAGTTCATGTACACTTCTGAAAGAAATTTCGTGAATAATGGGATGACTCAGAAGAAAGGAGTTCTTGAGATTGATACTTTGAATGCCATATTGGCTCAGAACAAAATATTGACTCAGTAAGTTAATATGATTTCTCAGAATCTGACTGGATTGCAAGCTGCATCTAGCAGTGCTAAAGAAGCCTCCTCTGAAGGAGAAGCCTATGACACTGAGAATCCTGCAATGGAAGAGGTGAATTACATGGGAGAATCCTATGGAAACACCTACAATCCTTCATGGAGGAATCATCCAAATTTCTCATGGAAGGATCAACCGAAGCCTCAACAAGGCTTCAACAATAATAATGGTGGGAGAAATAAGTTTGGTAATAGCAAACCTTTTCTATCATCTTCTCAGCAACAGACAGAAAATTTCGAGCAGAGCCTCTCTGGCTTAGAAAACATAGTCTCTGATCTATCTAAAATCACTCTCAGTTTCATGAATGAAACAAGGTCCTCCATCAGAAATTTGAAGGCACAAGTGGGTCAGCTGAGCAAAAGAGTTACTGAAACTCATCCTAGTACTCTCCCAAGCAATACAGAAGAGAATCCCAAAAGAGAGTGCAAGGCCATAACTATAACCAAAATGGCCAAACCTGGAGAGAGTGAAAAGACAGTGATTCCCAGTGAGAAAGACCTCAAGGGACGTCCACTGACCAATAAGGAGTTCTCTATTGAGGAACCAAAGGAATCTGAGGCCCATACAGAGACCATAGAGATTCCACTAAACTTACTATTGTCATTCATGAGCTTTGATGAATATTCTTCCTTTGAAGAGGACAAAGACACTGTTGAAGAGCAAGTTGCTCAGTATCTAGGAGCAATCATGAAGCTGAATACCAAGTTATTTGGTAATGAGACTTGGGAGGATGAACCTCCATTGTTTATCAATGAACTATACATGGATTTAGCAGACATTGCCTCAAAAGAAACCGGATCCCATAGGCACCATAGGCACCATGACCTTTGAAAAGGCTCTGTGTGACCTGGGGTCAGGTATCAACCTCATGCCACTCTCCGTAATGGAGAAACTAGGGATCTTTGAGGTACAAGCTGCAAGAATCTCACTAGAGATGGCAGACAAATCAATGAAACAAGCTTATGGACTTGTAGAGGATGTCTTAGTGAAGGTTAGAGGCCTTTACATCCCTGCTGACTTCATAATCCTGGACACTGGGAAGGATGAGGATGAATCCATCATCCTTGGAAGACCCTTCCTAGCTACAGCAAGGGCTGTGATTGATGTGGACAGATGAGAGTTAGTCCTTCAACTAAATGAGGACTGCCTTATGTTTAAGGCTCAAGGATCTTCTTCTGTAAACATGGTGAAGAAGCATGAAAAGCTTCTCTCAATACAGAGTCAGACAGAGCCCCCATACTCAACTTCTAAGTTTAGTATTGGGAGGCCACAACCATGCTCTGAGCATCTGTGAAGCTCTGTAGGAGCTTCCTGTCAAGCTATTGACATTAAAAAAGCGCTTATTGGGAGGCAACCCAATTTTATTTATCTATATTAACTACTTTTCCATTTTATTTTCTAGTGTTAGTCTATGTTTTCTTTAGGTTGATGATCATGTGGAGTCATAAAAACAACTGCAAAATTAAAGCAAACTGAAAAATAGCATCAAAAATAGCACACCTTGGAGAACAAGCTTACTGGCATTTAAACGCCAATAGGATAGCAGAATGGGCATTTAACGCCCAGTTTGGCAGCATTCTGGGCGTTAAACGCCAGAATTGGCAGGCAGATTGGCGTTTAACGCCAGAAAGGGCTGTCTAGTGTCTGGCTGGCGTTAAACACCAAAAAGGGGCATCAGCCTGGTGTTTAACGCCAGGAAAGGTAGCAGAGCTGGCGTTAAACGCCAGCATTGGCACACAGTGGGCATTAAACGCCAGAAAGGTACAGGCATTAAACTCTCTTTCGCAAACACCATTCACCTATCTAATCATACCCTCTTCCCCATTATCTCTTCACCACTCACATCCATCCACTATTTTCCATAAACTCCACCTACCTCACAATTCAAATTCAAAACAATTCCCTTCCAAACCCACCCACTATCACACGAATACCCTCCCTCTCTTTCCTATAAATACCCCTGAAGAACTGAAGATTTATGGTTTAAAAGTTATAATAAATTCTCGTTGCAAGTATAGTTTCTAAACCAAGCAATCAACCTTTCTTACAAACGTTTGGTTGTCACAAGTAACAAACCCAATAAAATTTATAAACCGAAGTATTCAAACCTCGGGTCGTCTTCTCAAGGAATTGCAGGGAAGTATAATTTATTATTGGTTATGTAAAAAGATATAATTTTGGGTTTTAAAAAAGGGTTTGAACAAGAGAAATAAATTGCAGGAATTAATAAATTAATAACTAATAAAACTCTTGGCAAGTTATGAAAACTGGAAGTCCTATCCTAGTTATCCTTATGAATGGTGATGAGAATTATACTTTTGCTCCCACTAAGTCAACTTCTAACTATGAAGGTCAGTTAAGTGGACAAATTAATTTAACACCTAAAGTCCTAGTCAACTCCTTAAGGAAAGACTAGAGTTATAGGAATCTAAATTAATCAGCAAGAATAACAATTATCAATCACGATGAGTTTGACAACTCAAGAGTCACCAATTAATCAACCAAAGCCAATAGTAAAACATCTAAATTATAAATAAGGAAAAGCAATCATGAGTCTGAAATACCTCAAATTATATTAATTAAGAAAATCCTAACATGAAAAGTTCATAAACAAATAAAAGAGAAAATAAACAAAAAGAACATTGAACCTGAGATAAGGAAGATGAAAATATTCCTAAATCCTTTAAGAGGAATCCTAATCCTAAGAGAGAGGAGAGAACCTCTCTCTCTAAAAACTACATCTAAAATTATGAAAAGTGAATTATGAATGAATGATTGAATGTGAAGTGATCATTTGAGTCTCTGCATGTTCCCTGACTTTAATCTGTGTTTTTGGGCCGAAAACTGGGTTGAAATGCGGCCCAGAATTTCTGCCAGCAACTTTTGTAATTCTGCAGATCGCGCACATCACACGGCCGCGTCGTCCACGCAATCGCGTCACTCAGCGTTTTTCGTACCACACGTGCGCGTCTTCCACACATTCGCGTCGTTCGTGTAGTTTCCAGTCCGCGCGATCGTATCAGACACGCGAACACGTCACTCTGATTTCTTCCATTTCGTGCGGTTGCGTGAACCATGTGACCGCGTGACTCCTCGCTGGTCATCTCCTCAATTCCTTGTGATCCTTCCATTTTTTGCATGCTTCATCTTCATTCCTTATGCCATTCCTACCCTATGAAGCCTGAAACACTTAATACACAGATCACGGCATTGAATGGTACAAAAGGAAGATAAAAATATACAGCTAAAAGGTCTTTAGGAAGCAAGTTATCAATCATAGAATATTTTTAGGAAGGAATTGTAAATACATGCAAATCATATGAATAAGTGGGTGAAGACTTAATAAAACCACACAATTAAATACAATATGAATCATAAAATAGCGGTTTATCAACCTCCCCACACTTAAACATTAGCATGTCCTCATGCTAAGCTCAAGAAGACAAAATAAATGAGCAGGGAAAAAGCAGGACTCATGCAATGCAACCTATGAATGTGAATGCAACTACATGCTAAAATGATTCTACCTACTTGGTGAAAAAGTAGATAAATCTTTCAAGAACAAATATGAACTGGATTTTACTAACCCAAATCACAAAATACAATACAAATAACTTGCAAGAAGAAGATAGCTCATGAAAGTGGGGAACATAGAATTAAGCACTGAACCCTTACTGGTAGTGTATATCACTCTAACTCTCAAGTGTCTAGGGTCAATCACTCTAAATTCTCTACTAATCTTGCTTTCTATAGCTTGCTCTTCATCTAACAATCAACAAAAATTTAATGCACCAATACACAAATCAAGAGGTCTTTTAAGAGTTGTAATGGGGTTAGCGTCAAGGTAGGATTGTATTTGGCCAAGTGGACTAAAATCTGAATCCTTAATTAACATAAACTTTTCACCTAACTTAGGACAATCCATGTAATATAAAATCAATAACTACCCATTAACTGTGTTTACTACATATTTATGCATTCCAAGTTTTGAGTACAGTACATATGCATTGCTATTGCCATTTACTTTGGGGCATTTTGTCCCCTTTTTATTTTTCTGCTCTCTTTTTTTTTTCTTTTCTTAATAATTTTTTTTCAATGCATATGATTAAGGTTTTGAATGCATAAACATGTTCTTAACATTTTTCACATTTTCACACAAATTCTAACATACTCAATTCTCAAACCAAACGTTTCCAAACCACTTTTCCCACACTTAATTTATGAGTGCTTTCATTAGTTTAAGCTAATCAAGGATTCAAATTAAGGACATTATTATTTTTCGCTTAGAGTTAATGATGTGCTAAAGTAAAGAACAAAGGGGTAAAATGGCTCAACATTGGTTTACAAAGGATAATGAAAGGTAAGGCCATATGGGTATGTAAACTCAGTGAAACAAGGCCTCAATCATATAAGTGCATGCATACATCAAATAATGGAAATATAGAATTAAGCAAGATAAAGATCACAATTTTAGAGAGAAAAACACACACCAAAAATAAAATATTGGTTGGTAAAATGCAACCAATCAAGTAGGCTCAAAATCTCACTGGTTGTGTGTTCGAGCTCTAAATCATGTTCCAAAATAATATTTCTTCAGACAAGTTTTTTCAAAAAGTTTTTAATTCAAATTAGTGAAATGCTCTAAAAAGTTTCTTGAAAAAGAATTTATCACTTCAACCAAGTAATGGTAATGTATGCACAAAATCAAACAAACATGCAATCAGGCATGCAAATGCAACAATGAAAAATAAAAATCGGTGTTGAGAAGAAGGTGACTAACCCACGGAGATCGGTATCGACCTCCCCACGCTTAAAGATTGCACCGTCCTCGGTGCATGCAAAGCTGTACAGGTGGGCAGGGGTTGTGGTTCCTCAACTGGTGCTCTTGTCGTTCCGCTCTTCGCCGGTGGCTTGTTAGAGGCTTTCTCTTTATCCTTTTTGGTGGCCATCCTAAAAAAGGGAGAAAGGAAAGGGACATGAAGTCAAAGGGATAGAGCAAGGGGGAGGGCAGGACGAGTAATAATCATGCCAAAATAAAGAAGAATGTCGTTAACACATGGTCGCGATTCCATGAAATTAAGACATCAATGGAAGCATAGCATGATAAATTGAGGCAAATAAATACAAGATATTTATTGGCATGCTGGCAAAGGCATGAGTAGCATAAATAAAGCATTAAAAGCCATAATGTATTATTAGTCGTGAGAAACTAACAATAACGTTTGTATTGACAATCATATTTAATTAATAAAATATTGGAAAGAGTTTTGTGAAAAACAGGCATTAGAGTAGAAGAATAGAATAATGAAGAATGCACAATGCCATACGGGCTTTTTCACAAACACAAAGCATGCATATTAAATAAGGTATGGAAAGTATTAAATTCAACATGCAAGCACCCTTAAAAGAATAATATATAATTGTCAAACAATTTCTTAACAATCCACAAGAAAAATAATGACCCAAATAAATTGCCAACACTAATTAAAAGAAAAAAGAAAGAAAAAGAAAAAGAAGGGAAAGAAAAGATTTAGATTTGGGAAAGAAAAGATAAGATATTTGGCTGATTTGGATAAGTTGTGCGGCGCAGGCGATGCGGACGCGTGAGTGACGCGTTCGCGCGGATAGTGCTTCTATGAAATGACGCGGATGCATCATCCACGTGGTCGCGTGGATCGATTTGTGCCATTAGCGCGAGGGCAGCCTCGCGGCCGCGCAACTCTCTGGTGATAAAACTTAATTTGCCAAAACTTTGGGAGACGCATTCGCGTGGTGGACGCGATCGCGTGAATAGCCTAAATTTGAAAACGGCACGGACGCGTGGCAGGGCTGGTGCTTCTAGCACGAGTCCAACCCAATTCTAGCTCAACTTTCGGCCATACACCCTTTTTACGTCGATTTTGAGACACACGTTCGCGTGGGTGACGCGGACGCGTGGGAGGCGTTTTTCCCACATGACGCAGTCGCGTGGACCATTTTGTGCCAAAGGCAGCCTCCAGCCGCGCTTTCACGTGACTCTCTGTTCAATTTTCTTTTCTTCCCAACGCACCTATACGCGGATGCGTCGGCGACGCTGTCGCGTCGCGTGCGAAATTTTTGTATATATAATGGAGTATGCAGAATGCAATGCTTAATATGAATGCTATGCATGATTCCAGGTTGAATAAAAATTCAAAAACAAACAAAATAGACTAGAATTAAAACTGAAAAAGGGACAATCATACCATGGTGGGTTGTCTCCCACCCAGCACTTTTAGTTATAGTCCTTAAGTTGGACATTTGGCGAGCTCCTTGTCATGGTGGCTTGTGCTTGAACTCATCCTGAAACCTCCACCAAGTAAATTAACCAAGCGTTGATGAAGTTCTTCACAAGCTTTGAGCTCCCAAAGTTGATCCTCATATATTCCTGGATCCCAAATCTTGTTTCTACACCCATCTTCAAGTTGAGCAATATTGTTCCATCCGGGTGGCAAGCAGTCTGAATTCTCACTGAAGCAACCAAACAACTTCCTAGACCTATTCAGTTGAGCTCTACACCAACTTTTGCATTTAAACTTTGAGCTTCGAACCATAATGAACCTTACAAGACAATTCTTACTGCTGACCATCTTCTTCTTGCTCTTAATGCCACAAAGAGCTCTAAGTTGACCATCCGTCTCCAGTAGCCCATATTCAAGTGGAATTAGAAAGCTAAGGGATATGATGGCAACTTAAGGAAAGGTGTTTCTAATGAACGTGCAAGCTCTACTCCCTTGTGCTTTTCTTTGACCTCTTCCACCTCTTTGCAATCTTCTTCAATATCAACCTCCTCCTCTTGGTGGATATCTTCCAATTCAATCTCTTTTTCATTGTTCACCAAGGGCATGGGAGGTTGTGCTTCCTCTTCTTTCACCTCCACGTCAAGTCTAATGGGAGAGGATACAAATGTAGATAAGAATTCATCAATGATCGAATCCATCTCTTGACCATCCCTTTCAAAGTCTTCAATCATGAGATGCCTTGGAGGTTGTACACCTTCCTTAACATCAGTTTCAAACATCTTTGAAGGAGGCTCTATAACTTGACTTTCCCAAGGAGGTTCAGCATCTCCTAAGTCTTGAACCACTTCTTCTTCTTCAATAATACCGGCTTCCTCCACTTGTTCCAGTACAAAGTCATGCTCCTTATTGTCCACTGGAGTTTCTAGTGTCTACTTCATGCTATGTTCTTCATTAGATTCTACATATGAAGCCATGGGGGTTCCTTGAATGTTCGAACGTCGGAAAGGTAATCGATTTATCGCTTGATCCAGGTGTTTAAGTATGAAATCCTATTCATCCTTGATGATTTCCTGTTCAACTATTTCTTCATCTTCAAGTACAAAATCCTCCTTATTGTCTTCCTTCACTAGTTCTTCAACCGCGCTGTCAACTTCAAGGGTCTCTACTACCTTCACCTTTAGTGCCTCCTCTAGCTCCTTATGAAGTATGGATTCGTGAAGTTGATCCTCTCTCTCTTGTTCCATGTCAATAGTATCATTGGGATCATGTTGCTCTTGGGTTGATGGATGTGGGTGCTCTTCCATGGATAGTGGTGATGGGATAGGTGGATCTTTATGTGGTTGAGATGGAAGTGCATTGGAGCTTGAGGGTTGAATATTGGGGGTAGAGGGTTGGTCCATGTGGGATATAAGTGCTTGAAGAGTAAAGGTGATACTAGTGTCGAGGTAAGTGTGCTCTCCATGGAGGTTTGGGGTGGGTAGGAGGGTTCATTTGTTGGGAGAAAAGGCTCATAACACGGAGGTGGTTCCTCTTGATAAGGGTATGGAGATGGTGTACATTGAGGTGGTGGTTCTGGGTATGGTTCATATGGTGGTTGGTGTGGTGAATAAGGATTGGGGTTATATGGAGGTGAATGGTGGGAAGGGGCTTGTGAGTGTGGTGGTTCAAAGCTATGTTGAGGAGGTGGTTCATTGGCATATGATGGGGCTTGTTGGTAACTACAAGGGGGTCCACCATATCTATCAGCTTGGTATGCATTGTAGAGTGGTCTTTGTCCATGGTATCTTGGAAGGTGTTCTTGCCTCAAGGGTTGATCATATCCTCTTGGTTCCATTCATCTTTGATTGATTAAACCTTGATGCATAGTCCTGTTATAGCTTCCATTCCTTTCAACAAAAGTAGAACCAAACTCAAAGCGAGAGAGGTGAGAATTCATAATAGTAGGAGAAAATAAAAAACAAAAAGAAAATATTTTGAAAAAGATAAGATTTTTAATAAAAAAAGGATAAGATAAGATTTTGAAAAAGATATAATTATTTTTTGAAAAAAAAGATTTGAATTTTGAAAAATAAGATAAGATAAGATAAAAAAAATTTAAAATAAAAATCTGAATTTTTTTTTGAAAAATATTTACAATAACCAATAATAAGGCACACGTTTTCAATTTCCCGGCAACGGTGCCATTTTTAAGAACTGAAGATTGATGATTTAGAAGTTATAATAAATTCTCGTTGCAAGTATAGTTTCTAAACCAAGCAATCAACCTTTCTTACAAACGTTTAGTTGTCACAAGTAACAAACTCAATAAAATTTATAAACCGAAGTATTCAAACCTCGGGTCGTCTTCTTAAGGAATTGCAGAGAAGTATGATTTATTATTGGTTATGTAAAAAGATATAATTTTGGGTTTTTAAAAGGGTTTGAACAAGAGAAATAAATTACAGAAATTAATAAATTAATAACTAATAAAACTCTTGGCAAGGTATGAAAACTGGAAGTCCTATCCTAGTTATCCTTATCAATGGTGATGAGAATTATACTTTTGCTCCCACTAAGTCAACCTCTAACTATGAAGGTCAGTTAAGTGGACAAATTAATTTAACACCTAAAGTCCTAGTCAACTCCTTAAGGAAAGACTAAAGTTATAGGAATCTAAATTAATCAGCAAGAATAACAATTATCAATCACGATGAGTTTGACAACTCAAGAGTCACCAATTAATCAACCAAAGCCAATAGTAAAAAATCTAAATTATAAATAAGGAAAAGCAATCATGAGTCTGAAATATCTCAAATTATATTAATTAAGAAAATCCTAACATGAAAAGTTCATAAACAAATAAAAGAGAAAATAAATAAAAAGAACATTGAACCTGAGATAAGGAAGATGAAAATATTCCTAAATCCTTTAAGAGGAATCCTAATCCTAATCCTAAGAGAGAGGAGAGAACCTCTCTCTCTCTCTAAAAACTACATCTAAAATTTTGAAAAGTGAATTATGAATGAATGATTGAATGTTAAGTGATCATTTGAGTCTCTGCATGTTCCCTGACTTTAATCTATGTTTCTGGGCCGAAAACTGGGTTAAAATGCGGTCCAGAATCTCTGCCAGTGACTTTTGTAATTCTGCAGATCATGCACGTCACGCGGCCGCGTCATCCACGAAATCACGTCACTCAGCATTTTTCGTAGCACGCGTGCGCGTCTTCCACACATTCGTGTTATTCGTGCAGCTTCCTGTCCGCACGGTCGCGTTAGGCACGCGAACGCGTCACTCTGATTTCTTCCATTTCGCGCGGTCACGTGAGCCATGCGACCGCGTGACTCCTCGCTGGTCATCTTCTCAATTCCTTGTGATCCTTCCATTTTTTGCATGCTTCCTCTTCATTCCTTACGCCATTCCTGCCCTATGAAGCATGAAACACTTAATACACAGATCACGGCATCGAATGGTATGAAGGAAGATAAAAATATACAGCTAAAAGGTCTTTAAGAAGCAAGTTATTAATCATAGAATATTTTTAGGAAGGAATTTGTAAATACATGCAAATCATATGAATAAGTGGGTGAAGACTTGATAAAACCACACAATTAAATACAATATGAATTATAAAATAGCGGTTTATTAACCCATCCTTACCACCTTCCATTTCACACATCTCCAATACTTAACTCCCTTGGCCGAATTCCCACACACCTCCATCTCCTCCATTTCTTCCTATTCTCCTCCTTTCTTTCTTCTTTTGCTCGAGGACGAGCAAACCTTTTAAGTTTGGGGTAGGAAAAGCGTTGCTTTTTGTTTTTTCATAACTATTAATGGCACCTAAGGCTGGAGAAACCTCTAGTAAGAGGAAAGGAAAGGCAGTTGCTTCCATCTCCGAGTCATGAAAGATGGAGAGATTCATCTCAATGGTTCATCAAGACCACTGCCCATCACTAAAAAGAGGATGGAGCAAACAAGAGAGCCCACTCATGGACCTCAACAAGAGCATGAGGAAGCCCCTTATCAAGAAATCCCTGAGATGCCTTAAGAGATGCATTTTCCTCTACACAACTATTGGGAGCAACTCAACACCTCTTTAGGGAATTTGAGTTCCAATATGGAGCAACTAAGGATGGAGCACCAAGAGCACTCCATTATCCTCTATGAAATTAGAGAGGACCAAAGAGCCATGAGGGAGGAGCAACAAAGGCAAGGAAGAGATATTGAGGAACTCAAGCACTCCATAGGATATTCAAGAGGAAGAACTAGCCGCCATCACTAAGGTGGACCCGTTCTTTAATTTCCTTGTTCTTATTATTCTATTTTTCTATTTTTATGCTTTATGTTTTGTCTATGTTTATGTCTTTATTACATGATCATTAGTGTCTAGTGTCTATGTCTTAAAGCTATGAATGTCCCATGAATCCTTCACCTTTTTTAAATGAAAAATGTTTCTAATTGCGAAAGAACAAGAAGTACATGAAATTTCGAATTCTATCTTGAAATTAGTCAATTATTTTGATGTGGTGGTAATACTTCTTGTTTTCTGAATGAATGCTTGAACAATGCATATTTTTTATAGTGAAGTTTATAAATGTTAAAATTATTGGCTCTTGAAAGAATAATGAAAAAAGAGAAATGTTATTGATAATCTGAAAAATCATAAAATTGATTCTTGAAGCAAGAAAAAGCAGTGAAAAATACAAAGCTTGCGAAAAAAAATGGAAAAAAATAAAGAAAAAGCAAGTAGAAAAAGCCAATAACCCTTTAAACTAAAAGGCAAGGGTAAAGAGGATCCAAGGCTTTGAGCATCAGTGGATAGGAGGGCCCAAAGGAATAAAATCCTGGCCTAAGCGGCTAAGTCAAGTTGTCCCTAACCATGTACTTATGTCATGAAGGTCCAAGTGAAAAACTTGCGACTGAGTGGTTAAAGTCATGATCCAAAGCAAAAAGAGTGTGCTTAAGAACTCTGGGCACCTCTAACTGGGGACTCTAGCAAAGCTGAGTCACAATCCGAAAAGGTTCACCCAGTTATGTGCCTGTGGCATTTATGTATCCGGTGGTAATACTGGAAAACAAGATGCTTAGGGTCACGACCAAGACTCATAAGTAGCTGTGTTCAAGAATCAACATACTGAACTAGGAGAATCAATAACACTATCTTAATTTTGAGTTCCCATGGATGCTAATTATTATGAACTTCAAAGGATAAAGTGAGATGCCAAAACTGTTCAGAGGCCAAAAAGCTTCATTGATATTTTGAGATTTATTGTATATTCTCTTCTTTTCTCCTATTTTTTTAGTTTCTTGGGGACAAGCAACAATTTAAGTTTGGTTTTGTGATGAGCGGATAATTTATACACTTTTTGGCATTGTTTTTAGGTAGTTTTTAGTATGTTTTAGTTACTTTTTAGCATATTTTTATTTGTTTTAATGCAAAAATCACATTTCTTGACTTTACTATAAGTTTGTGTGTTTTTCTGTGATTTCAGGTATTTTTTGGCTGAAATTGAGGGACCTGAGCAAAAATCTTATTTAGAGGTTGAGAAAGGACTGCAGATGCTGTTGGATTCTAACCTCCCTGCACTCGAAGCAACAGAAGCCCAATTGGCGCGCTCTCAATTGCATTGAAAAGTAGACATCTTGGGCTTTCCAGAAATGTATAATAGTCCATACTTTGTCCGAGATTTGATGGCCCAAACTGGCGCTTAAACACTACCCGGAGACCCTTTTCTAGCGTAAAACGCCAGAACTGGCACCAGAACTGGAGTTAATCGCCCAAACTGGCACCCAAGTTGGCATTTAACTCCAAGGATGGCCTATGCACATGAAAGCTTCAAAGCTCAGCTCAAGCACATGCCAAGTGGGCCCCGGAAGTGGATTTCGGCACTATCTACTCATTTTCTGTAAACCTAGTTTACTATTTAGTGTAAATAGCACTTTTTACTATTGTATTGGGGTCTTCTTTGGAACCCTTGAGATTTATGATCATCTTTGGGGAGGCTGGCTATTCGGCCATGCCTAGACCTTTTTCTCTTATGTATTTTCAACGGTGGAGTTTCTACACATCATAGATTAAGGTGAGGAGCTCTGCTGTTCCTCATGAATTAATGCAAGTACTATTGTTTTTCCTTCAATTCATGCCTACTTCTTCTCCAAGATATACTCTTGTACTTAATTCAGTTAAGTCAGACTGAAAGAGTGACCCGTGACAATCATCCACTATCTTCAGTACTCGCTTAGCCAATATCCGCGTGACTGACAACAACAAAGTGGTCTACATGATGTTCAGCGTAGTCATTAGACGCCAGCCGGAGTATACTCTCTTGGGTCTCTGATCCACGGATTCGCATCGTCTCTCCTGACAACAGAGCATCCGACCCCGTGATTAGGATCTTCGTGGTATAGGCTAGAAACAATAGACAGCATTCCTGAGATCCGGAAAGTCTAAACCTTGTCTGTGGTATTCCGAGTAGGATCAGGGAAGGGATGAATGTGAGGAGCTTCAAACTCGCAAATGTTGGGCGTAGTGACAGTGCGCAAAAGGATCAATGGATCTTATTCCGACACAAGTGAGAACCGACAGATGATTAGCCCTGTGGTAGCTGTGCCTGCTATTTTTCTTCCGAGATGAGAAATCTGACAGTTGATTAGCCGTATAGAGACCGTAGCCGGACCATTTTCATTGAGAGGATCATACAGCTTGCCATGGAAGGGAGCATACATGATTGGATGAAGACAATAGGAAAGCAGAGATTCAGAAGCAACAAAGCATCTCCAAACGCTTATCTGAAATTCCCACCAATGAATTATATAAGTATCTCTATGTTATTTTCCGTCTTATCTATCTTTTAATTATCAATATCTCATAACCATTTAAATCTGCCTGACTGAGATTTACAAGATGACCATAGCTTTCTTCAAGCCGACAATCTCTGTTGGATCGACCCTTACTCGCGTAAGGTTTTATTACATGGATGACCCAGTGCACTTGCTGGTTAGTTGTGCGGAGTTGTAAAAAGTGTGATCACAATTTCGTGCACCGAGGTTGTATTGATGTATGACTTTGTTGCAGTGGTGGAGAAAAAATAGAATGAGAAGATGCTAATGATGATGTATGATCTAAGATTGTTGAAATGGATGTTCTAGATGTAGATGAATCTGGTTGTGCATGTTGCCTTTCAATGGCAGTGCAGAAAAGGGTCAGCAAATGCATAGAGATCATGAATGCAAAAATCTGGATAAAACTCATTATTAACCTTTTCATACTGCACAGTTTCTTGAATTATAAAAGATAATACAAATTCATAGAACACATTATTTCTTCCGATAAAGATATCTTAAACACATTTTTTTGCTCTTTTGTCTAATTTGCTTCGATGGTTCACCAATGTGGATTGATAAACCATTATTTTATGGTATATTTTGGATTGAATTGAGTGGATTTTGTCAACTATTCTCACACTTATTCATGTAAATTGCATGTTTTTAAGTTTCTTTCCTAATTTTGTGCTATGATTGAAAACATGCTTCTTTGGCCTTTAAAGCACTAATTTTTTACTCCTCTATTATTATCATTCGATGTCGTGATATGGCATACGCGTGATCAAGCCATTTTCCAAGTGACGCATATGCGTGATTGATGTGTAAGGGCATAAGGGCTTCTTTCTCTTTTTTGTTCCTTCCTCTGTTCAGGGCTAGTAATTTCTTCTATCTTCCTTACATCCTTTCTTGACTCTCCTGCATCATGCTCTGAGTGTCTAGAGCATTCTTCCTCTAGGACTTCTTCACTGCTTAGATTGATTGACTTGCATTCTTCCCACCTTACCTTCTTGGTCTCTCCTCTTGGATTCTTTTCAGTATCACTTGGGAAGCCGTCAGTGGACTTTGGAAATTGTTGAGATAGATATCCCACTTGGGACTCAGGTTTCTTAATGGTTTCTCCTCGACTTTTCATACTAGTCCTCACTTCCTCCTTGAAGGTTCTGTTATCTTGGACATCTTTGCAAATACTTTCAAGCATAGCTTCGATCTTGGACATCCTATCCTCAGAAGTTGGGTTCGGAGTGTGATGTTGAGGCTGGTTGTTTTGGATTTGGTATTGTGGCTGGGAATAATTGTTTTGTGAGGGTTGATATGGCCTTTGGTTGGAGTTGTGGTGGGTGGAATTATTGAATTGATGGGGGTTGTAAGGTCTATGCTCTTGGATTTGGTTCTGTTGGTTTCCCCATCCAAAGTTTGGGTGGTTCATCCAACCAGGGTTATAGCTTTTAGAATATGGATCATGAGCTTGCCTAGATGAGTTTCCAAGGTAATTGGCTTCCTCCTAGTTAACTCATTCCTCTGTATTTGATTCTGCTTGTGCTGAAGGTTGAGTATGGACTGCTGCAACTTAGTTTGCCTCTATCTTCTTTGTGAGATCTGCTAATTGCTTTATAATTATCTTGTTTTGGGCCAGGATTGCATCCATGTTGTTCAGCTCCATGACTCCTCTGTTGTTGCTTCTCTTAGAGGCATAGAAATACTCATTGTCAGCTGGTGCGGTGTTTCTAACCACAAACTAACCGGCAAGTACATCAGGTCATACCAAGTAATACCTTACGTGAGTAAGGGTCGATTCCATGAGGATTGATGGATCAAGAAACAATGGTTGATTAAATTACTTAGTTAGATAAACAGAATAGTATGTTGAGTGTTAAAAGAACATTAAACAATTGTGCATAAATTAAAATAGTAAAGTAATTGAGTTGGGAATGAAATATGGAGAAAGCAGTTAAGGTTTTAGAGTTATCTATTTTTCCGGATTAACTTTTATTACTAACTATTTTAATCATGCAAGATTTAATTCATGGCAAACTATATGTGACTAGACCCTAATTCCTTAGACCTTCCTAGTCTCCTCTAAAATTCATTAACTGCCAATTCCTTGGTCAATTAATTCCAATTAGAAGGTGATGATCAAATTCTAGTTTATATGCCACAAGAATCCTAATTATCCAAAAATAAGGGGAGTATATGTCACGTATCCCGTTAAATACAAACAATTAGAAATTCAGGATAATATGTTTTCAAGCTGTTGTTCAAGTAAAGAGCTTTTCCAAGTTATACAAGAACTCAATTAGAACATGGGTCATACTTCCGTTCCACCCAAATTCATAAAATAAAGAACGAAAATGATTATTGAAATATAAATCAAAACATGAATTAAATTAGAAAGAGCAAATGAATCAATCCATACAAATAGATAGAACTCCTAACCTTAACAATGAATGATTAGTTGCTCATGGTTCAGAGAAGAAAACTAGGATTGTAAATTGGAATGGAATAATGTTGTGTTGGAATCACCCTGTTGGCATTCCTTTTATAATTAATCCTAATCAATTTAAAAATCTATCTAAAACTAAAACAATATCTTTTCCTAAAAATAAGATTTGAATTTAAATTTGAATTAATTAACAAGTCTTCAGCTGATGGGTGGAGACCACTTGTTTTGTCCATTCTGCAACTTCTAATCTGTGTTTTCTAGGCTGGAAACTGGGTCAAAACAGCCCAGAAATCGCCCTTAGCATTTTTCTGCATTTTCTACACGTGGCGCATGTCACGCGTATGCGTCAGTCATGCGTAAGCGTCGCTGGTCTTCTTCGCAAGTCACGCGGACGCGTTGGTCACGCGTATGCGTCGCTGAGCAAATCTTCAAATCACGCGTACGAGTCAGTCACGCGCACGCGTCGCCATGGAAAGCTCTGAATCACGCGTACGCGTCAGTTATGTGTACGCGTCGCTGGTGGACGAAATTGTGATTGCCCTCTTTGTATTTGCATGAGATTTATTTAATGGCTCTTTGGCATATGTGATCACAACTATGTTCAACTAACCAGCAAGTGTACTGGGTCGTCCAAGTAATAAACCTTACGTGAGTAAGGGTCGATCCCACAGAGATTGTTGGTATGAAGCAAGCTATGGTCACCTTGCAAATCTCAGTCAGGCGGATTCAAGGATAATTGGATTATTAGTTTAAATTTGATTAATGGAATAAATAGAAAATAAAAAGGGATAGAAATACTTATGTAAAGCAATAGTGGGAATTTCAGATAGGCGTATGGAGATGCTGTGCTCCTCGTGAATCTCTACTTTCTTATTGCATTCATCCAATCCTTCCTACTCCTTTCCATGGCAAGCTGTATGTAGGGCATCACCGTTGTCAATGGCTACATCCCATCCTCTCAGTGAAAACGTTCCTATGCTCTGTCACAGCACGGCTAATCATCTGTCGGTTCTCAATCAGGTTGGAATAGAATCCCTTGATTCTTTTGCGCTTGTCATCACGCCCAGCTGATGAGCGGATAATTTATACGCTTTTTGGCATTGTTTTTAGTATGTTTTTAGTATGATCTAGTTAGTTTTTAGTATATTTTTATTAGTTTTTAGTTAAAATTCACTTTTCTAGACTTTACTATGAGTTTGTGTGTTTTTCT
>NC_029774.3:43810279-43810963 GCF_000817695.3 Arachis duranensis
CAACAATTGCTCCTAATGACAGAACAGTTAGCAGAATTTAAAGAGATGCTCCATGAAACTAAAGTTGCTAACAAGAACATAGAACTATAGTTGAATCAAGCAAAACAGCAGATATCTAAGCAGATAACAGAAGAGTGTCAAGCAGTTCAACTGAGGAGTGGAAAGACACTGAACAACACCACTCAAAAGAGCAAAAAGTCAAATAAGGAACAATTGACACAGGATAACCAAGCCACTGCCCAAAATCCCTCTGAGGACAGTAAGAGCCCAGAGAGGAATACTTTTGGCGTTCAAACGCCAGAAAGGGAAGGAAAGCTGGCGTTAAACGCCCATTCCTTGCCCAGTTCTGGCGTTCAAACGCCAGAAAAGGGGGAGAAGTTGGCGTTAAACGCCCAATCTTCATCCATTCCTGGCGTTCAGACGCCAAGGGAGGATCAGACACCTGAGAGTGCTGACAGTAATCCCTCTAAGAAGGCTTCTTCAACCACTTCTGTAAGGAATAAGCCTGCAACAACTAAGGTTGAAGAATATAAAGCCAAGATGCCTTATCCTCAGAAGCTCCGCCAAGCGGAGCAGGATAAGCAATTTGCCCGCTTTGCAGATTATCTAAGGACTCTTGAAATAAAGATTCTGTTTGCAGAGGCACTTGAGCAAATACCTTCTTATGCTAAGTTTATGAAAGAG
>NC_029774.3:43816182-43816736 GCF_000817695.3 Arachis duranensis
ACTAGCAACCGTTCTGAGGTCACCATCAAGAGAGCAGTGATGATTTATTGCATTATGCTTGGAAAAGAAGTGGAGGTTCATCATGTGATTGCTTGTGAGATCTACACAATTGCAAATAAGAATTCTACTGAAGCCAAACTGGCTTATCCAAGCTTAATCTCTTTGCTATGTAAAGATGCTGGGGTAAGGATGGGAGTAGATGAATTCATCCCAATTGAGCACTCAATCATCAAGAGGTCAATGGAAGGACAAATGCAAGATAACTCTATCAAAAGGAGGGCGCAGGAATTCCTCCCTGAATTTCCTGAAATTGACTACTGGGCCAGCCTAGAAGCATCTATCACCAAGTTGCAAGAGACTATGGAGCAACTTAAGGAAGAACAGCAGAATCAGAACTGCATGCTCTGCAAATTGCTGAAGGAACAAGAGAAGCAGGGGCGTGAACTCCAAGAGCTGAAACGCCAGAAATTCTGCCCTCAAATTGAGGGAGCATCCACTTCTCAAAATCAAGGTTGTTGAGTCCTAACTCTGTGAAAAACCTCTATCATTAGGAG
>NC_029774.3:43816836-43818412 GCF_000817695.3 Arachis duranensis
AAAGAGATGCTCCATGAAACTAAAGTTGCTAACAAGAACATAGAACTACAGTTGAATCAAGCAAAACAGCAGATATCTAAATAGATAACAGAAGAGTGTCAAGCAGTTCAACTGAGGAGTGGAAAGACACTGAACAACACCACTCAAAAGAGCAAAAAGTCAAATAAGGAACAATTGACAGAGGATAACCAAGCCACTGCCCAAAATCCCTCTGAGGACAGTAAGAGCCCAGAGAGGAATACTTTTGGCGTTCAAATGCCAGAAAGGGAAGGAAAGCTGGCGTTAAACGCCCATTCCTTGCCCATTTCTGGCGTTCAAACGCCAGAAAAGGGGGAGAAGTTGGCGTTAAACGCCCAATCTTCACCCATTCCTGGCGTTCAGACGCCAAGGGAGGATCAGACACCTGAGAGTGCTGACAGTAATCCCTCTAAGAAGGCTTCTTCAACCACTTCTGTAAGGAATAAGCCTGCAGCAACTAAGGTTGAAGAATATAAAGCCAAGATACCTTATCCTCAGAAGCTCCGCCAAGCGGAGCAGGATAAGCAATTTGCCCGCTTTACAGATTATCTAAGGACTCTTGAAATAAAGATTCCGTTTGCAGAGGCACTTGAGCAAATACCTTCTTATGCTAAGTTCATGAAAGAGATCTTAAGTCATAAGAAGGATTGGAGAGAAACTGAAAGAGTATTTCTCACTGAAGAATGCAGTGCAGTCATTCTGAAAAGCTTACCAGAAAAGCTTCAAGATCCAGGAAGCTTTATGATACCATGCACATTAGAAGGTTCTTGCACCAAGACAGCCCTATGTGATCTTGGAGCAAGCATCAATCTAATACCTGCATCTACTATCAGAAAGCTTGGGTTGACTGGAGAAGTCAAACCAACCCGGATATGCCTCCAACTTGCTGATGGCTCCATTAAACATCCATCAAGCATAATAGAGGATATGATTGTCAAGGTTGGGCCATTCGCCTTTCCAACTGACTTTGTGGTGCTGGAAATGGAGGAGCACAAGACTGCAACTCTCATTCTAGGAAGACCTTTCCTAGCAACTGGACGAACTCTCATTGATGTACAAAAAGGAGAAGTAACCCTGAGAGTCAATGAGGATGAGTTCAAGTTGAATGCTGTAAAAGCTATGCAGCATCCAGACACATCGAATGACTGCATGGGCACTGACATTATTGACTCTTTGGTGGAAGAGATCAATATGACAGAGAGTCTCGAATCAGAGCTAGAAGACATCTTTAAAGATGTTCAGCCTGATCTGGAGGAACTAAAGGAAATAAAAGAAATTCTGAAAATTCCTCAAGAAGAAGATAAACCTCTTAAACCAGAGCTCAAGCCACTACCACCATCCCTGAAATATGCATTTCTAGGAGAGGGTGACACTTTTCCAGTGATTATAAGCTCTGCCTTAAATTCACAGGAAGAGGAAGCACTGATTCAAGTGCTAAGAACACACAATACAGCTCTTGGGTGGTCCATAAGTGATCTTAAGGGCATCAGCCCAGCTAGATGCATGCACAAGATCCTGTTGGAGGA
The DNA here is from genome assembly GCF_000817695.3 of Arachis duranensis. NCBI lineage: Eukaryota > Viridiplantae > Streptophyta > Magnoliopsida > Fabales > Fabaceae > Arachis > Arachis duranensis. Next base: position 43,818,381 of record NC_029774.3, read on the forward strand.
TAATGCCAAACCAGTGGTCCAACCACAAAGGA
>NC_029774.3:43821525-43821854 GCF_000817695.3 Arachis duranensis
GGTGTGCTTTTCCGTGATCACTAAGCCAAGATTCATCAAGATCATGGCTCCTAAGGGAAAACAAACCAATTTAAGAGGAAAGAAAGAGAATAATCCAAAGAATCTTTGGAATCAAGAGAAGTTCTTAACCAAAGAACATGAAGACCATTATCACAAAATAATGGGTCTGAAGTCAGTGATCCCGGAAGTTAAATTTGATCTGAAAGAAGATGAATAGCCGGAGATCCAAGAGCGAATTCGAAACAGAGGATGGGAAGTTCTAACCAATCCTGAGATAAAGGTTGGAAGAAATATGGTTCAGGAATTCTATTCAAATCTGTGGCTAACAG
>NC_029774.3:43822051-43823825 GCF_000817695.3 Arachis duranensis
GGTTGGATCAAGTTCTAGAGGACATATGCCTCCCTGGAACTAAGTAGATAACCAATTCAAAGGGTGTCCCAAACCAACTCAAGAGGGGAGACCTCAAACCAATTGCAAGAAGTTGGCTAGACTTTATTGGGCGTTCCATACTGCCCACTAGCAACCATTCTGAGGTCACTATCAAGAGAGCAGTGATGATTCATTGCATTATGCTTGGAAAAGAAGTGGAGGTTCATCATGTGATTGCTTGTGAGGTCTACACAATTGCAAATAAGAATTCCACTGAAGCCAAATTGGCTTACCCAAGCTTGATCTCCTTGCTCTGTAAAGAGGCTGGGGTAAAGATGGGAGTAGATGAATTCATACCCATTGAACATCCAATCACCAAGAAGTCAATGGAAGGACAAATGCAAGACAACTCTATCAAAAGGAGGGCGTAGGAGTTCCTCCCTGAATTCCCTGAAATTGGCTACTGGGCCAGCCTAGAAGCATCTATCACCAAGTTGCAAGAGACTATGGAGCAACTTAAGGAAGAACAGCAGAATCAGAACTGCATGCTCTGCAAATTGCTTAAGGAACAAGAGAAGTAGGGGCGTGAACTACAGGAGCTGAAGCGCCAGAAGCTCTCACTTGAAGGGTCAAATACCTCACAAGTTGAGGGAGCATCCACTTCTCAAGATCAAAGTTGTTGAGTCCTAACTCTGTGATAACCTCTATCATTAGGAGTCTATTTTAGAGTCATTTAAATTTTTGTTTTCTTTTACTATTAGTCTTATCTTATGTTTATCTTCAAGTCTTGTTTTTAATTCATGATTAATAAAATTTAATGTCTATGCCTTAAAGCTATGAATGTCCTATGAATCCATCACCTCTCTTAAATGCTTAAATGAAAAGTGCTTTAATCACAAAAGAACAAGAAGTACAGGATTTCGAAATTTATCCTTGAAACTAGTTGAATTAGTTTGATGTGGTGACAATACTTTTTTGTTTTCTGAATGAATGCTTGAACAGTGCATATGTCTTTTGAATTTGTTGTTTTGAGAATGTTAAAATTGTTGGCTCTTGAAAGAATGAGGAAAAAAGAGAACTGTTATTGAGGATCTAAAAAATCACCAGATTGATTCTTGAAGCAAGAAAAAGCAGTGAATACAAAAAAAAATTTGAAAAAAAAAGAGAGAAAAAAAAAGAAGAAAGAAAAAGAAAGAAATAAAGTTGTGATCCAAGGCAAAAAAAGTGTGCTTAAGAACCCTGGACACCTCTAATTGGGGACTCTAGCAAAGCTAAGTCACAATCTGAAAAGGTTCACCCAATTATGTGTCTGTGGCATGTATGTATCCGGTGGTAATACTGGAAGACAGAGTGCTTTGGGCCACAGCCAAGACTCATACACTAGCTATGTTCAAGAATCACTACACTTAACTAGGAGACTCAATAACACTATCTGAGTTCTGAGTTCCTATAGATGCCAATCATTCTGAACTTCAAAGGATAAAGTGAGATGCCAAAAATGTTCGGAAGCAAAAAGCTACTAGTCCCGCTCATCTAATTGAAGCTAAGTTTCCTTGATATTTTGGAGTCTATAGTATATTCTCTTCTTTTCATCCTACTTTGATTTTCATTTGCTTGGGGACAAGAAACAATTTAAGTTTGATGTTGTGATGAGCGGATAATTTATACGCTTTTTGGCATTGTTTTTAGTATGTTTTTAGTATGATCTAGTTAGTTTTTAGTATATTTTTATTAGTTTTTAGTTAAAATTCACTTTTCTGGACTTTACTATGAG
>NC_029774.3:43824952-43825398 GCF_000817695.3 Arachis duranensis
TAAGGTATTACTTGGACGACCCAGTGCACTTGCTGGTTAGTTGTGCGGGTTGCAAAGGTGTGATTGCAATTTCGTGCACCACCAGCCTTTAGGAGTTTGAAGCTCGTCACAGTCATTCAATCCCAGAATCCTACTCGGAATACCATAGACAAGGTTTAGACTTTCTGGATCCTCATGAATGCCGCCATCTATCTAGCTTATACCACGAAGATTCTGTTGGGGAATCTAAGAGATATGCACCCTGCCTAAAGTAGAACGGAAGAGGTTGTCAACCACGCGCGTTCATAGGTGAGAATGATGATGAGTGTCACGGATCATCACATTCATCAAAGTTAAGTATAACGTATATCTTGGAATAAGGATAGAAGAGAATTGAATAGAAAGTAATAGTAATTGTATTGAAACTCGAGGTACAGCAAAGCTCCACACCCTTAATCTATGGTGTG
>NC_029774.3:43825612-43825914 GCF_000817695.3 Arachis duranensis
GTAATTGATGCATAAATCCACTTTCGGGGCCCACTTGGTGTATGCTTGGGCTGAGCTTGATCTATCCATGAGCTGAGGCTTAACTTGGAGTTGGACTCCAAGTTATAACGTGTTTTGGGCGTTCAACTCCGGATCATGACGTGTTTCTGGCGTTTAACTCAAGACAGCAGCATGTACTTGGCGTTCAACGCCAAGTTACGTCATCAATTTCCAAATAAAGTATGGACTATTATATATTGCTGGAAAGCTCTGAATGTCTACTTTCCAACGCCGTTGAGAGCGCGCCATTTGAAGTTCTGTAC
>NC_029774.3:43826714-43827310 GCF_000817695.3 Arachis duranensis
TCAGTCTCAAGCTTTTCACTTGGACCTTCATGACACAAGCACATGGTTAGGGACAGCTTGATTTAGCCGCTTGGGCCTGGATTTGATTTCCTTGGGCCCTTCTATCCATTGATGCTCAAAGCCTTGGATCCTTTTTACCCTTGCCTTTTGGTTTTAAGGGCTATTGGCTTTTTCTGCTTGCTTTTTCTTTTTCTATTATTTTTTTCGCCAATTATTTTTTTCGCAAGCTTTTTGCTTCTTCACTGCTTTTTTTTGCTTCAAGAATCAATTTCATGATTTTTCAGATCATCAATAATATTTCTCTTTGTTCATCATTCTTTCAAGAGCCAACAATTTTAACATTCATAAACAACAAGATCAAAAATATGCAATGTTCAAGCATTCATTCAGAAAACAAAAAGTATTGTCACCACATCAATATAATTAAATTAACTTCAAGGATAATTTCGAAATCCATGTACTTCTTGTTCTTTTGAATTAAAACATTTTTCATTTAAGAGAGGTGAAGGATTAATGGATTTTATTCATAACTTTAAGACATGGTTACTACATACTAATGATCATAAAGTAGAGACACAAAACATAGATAAACACAA
>NC_029774.3:43827519-43828173 GCF_000817695.3 Arachis duranensis
AGTGCTCATGATGTTCCACCCTTAATTGTTCCACATTGTGGCTTAAATCTTCTAAGGAGGTGTTGAGTTGCTCCCAATAGTTGTTAGGAGGAAAGTGCATCCCTTGAGGCATCTCAGGGATTTGTTGATGATGAGCTTCCTCATGCATCTCTTGAGAACCGCGAAGGATCTCTCTTGCTTGCTCCATCTTCTTCTTGGTGATGGGCTTATCCTCCTCAATGGAGATGTCTCCTTCTATGATAACTCCAGCTGAGTAACATAGATGGAAAATAAGGTGAGGAAAAGCTAGTCGTGCCATGGTAGAGGACTTGTCGGCTATTTTGTAGATTTCATTGGAGATGACCTCATGAACTTCTACTTCCTCTCCACTCATGATGCTATGAATCATGATGGCCCGATCCATAGTAAATTCAGATCGGTTGTTAGTGGGAATGATGGAGCGTTGAATGAACTCCAACCATCCTCTAGCCACAGGCTTGAGGTCCAGTCTTCTTAGTTGAACTGGCTTGCCTTTGGAGTCTATTCTCCATTGAGCTCCTTCCACACATATGTCCATTAGGACTTGGTCAAACCTTTGATTAAAGTTGACCCTTCTTGTGTAGGGGCGTTCATCCTCTTGCATCATGGGCAAGTGAAACGCCAACCTCACATTTT
>NC_029774.3:43828295-43828850 GCF_000817695.3 Arachis duranensis
TGATCCATGCATTGGCATAGAACTCTTGAACCATTAAGATTCTGACTTGTTGCATGGGGTTGGTTAGGACTTCCCAACCTCTTCTTCGGATCTCATGTCGGATCTCCGGATACTCATTTTTCTTGAGCTTGAAAGGGACCTCAGGGATCACCTTCTTCTTTGCCACAACATCATAGAAGTGGTCTTGATGGCTCTTAGAGATGAATTTTTCCATCTCCCATGACTCGGAGGTGGAAGCTTTTGTCTTTCCTTTTCCTTTTCTAAAGGATTCTCCGGCCTTAGGTACCATTGATGGTAGTGGAAAACAAAAAAGATTGTGCTTTGACCACACCAAACTTAAAATATTGCTCGTTCTCGAGCAAGAGAAGAAAGAAGAGAAGAAGAAGAAGAAGAGAATATGGTAGAGAGGGAGAGAATTGGGTTTGGCCAAGGTAAGGAAGAGGGGGGAGTGTTATGTGAAAATGAAGTAGAATGGAAGGGTATATATAGGGAGAGGGGAGAGTGAAGTTTCGGCCATATAGGGTGGGAATGGGTGGGAAAATGTTTTTGAATTTT
>NC_029774.3:43829008-43829237 GCF_000817695.3 Arachis duranensis
CACAAAATAGGATTAGGAGGTAAGGTGGGAATATAGTAGGTGGGGATCCTGTGGGGTCCACAGATCCTGAGGTGTCAAGGAATTCCATCCCTGCACCAAATAGGCATGTAAAATGCCTTTGCACACAATTCTGGCATTTAAACGCCGTGTGGTGCACATTCTGGGCGTTCAACGCCCATGTAAAGCATGTTTCTGGCGTTGAACGCCAGTTTCATGCTTGTTACTCGCA
>NC_029774.3:43830724-43831083 GCF_000817695.3 Arachis duranensis
CAGGGTTCTCAGGATCATAAGCTTCTTCAGAAGCTGCCTCTTTAGTACTGTTGGATGCATGTTGCCATCCATTCAGACTTTGAAAGATCATGTTGACCTGCTGAGTCAACACTTTGTTCTGAGCCAATATGGCATTCAGAGCATCAATTTCAAGAACTCCTTTCTTCTGAGGTATCCCATTATTCATGGAATTCCTCTAAGAGGTGTACATGAATTGGTTGTTTGCAACCATGTCAATGAGTTCTTGAGCCTCTTCAGGCGTTTTCTTTAGGTGAATAGATCCACCTGCAGAATGCTCCAATGACATTTTCGAAAATTCAGATAGACCATAATAGAATATATCTAATATGGTCCATTCT
>NC_029774.3:43831510-43833747 GCF_000817695.3 Arachis duranensis
TCTTAATTTTCTCTTCAGAGTCCTTTCAGGTTCTGGATCAATTTCAACAAGAGTGCCTTTATCCTTGTTCCTGCTCATATGAAAGAGAAGAAAACAAGAAAAGAAAGAGGAATCCTCTATGTCACAGTATAGAGATTCCTTTATGTTAGTAGAAAAAGGAAGGGATAGAAGAAGGAAAGTGAAGAATCCAAACACAAGGGAGAGATTGAGTTCGGATTTTTAGATGAAGAGAAGTGTTAGTAAATAATTAATTAAATAAAATAAGAAAAGAGATAGAGAATTTCGAAAACAATTTTGAAAAAGGGGTTAGTAATTTTCGAAAATTAGAGATAAGATAATATTAAAATTAAAATTTAAAACAAAAAGAATTTTTGAAAAAGAGAGAAGTATTTTCGAAAATTAGAGAGGGAATAGTAGTTAGTTGGTTTTGAAAAAGATAGGAAACAAACAAAAAGTTAGTTAGTTGATAGAAAAAGATATTAAAATCAAATTTGAAAAAGATAAGAAGATAAGAGGTTAGATAAGATATTTTGAAATCAAATTTTGAAAAAGATAAAATTTTTGAAAAAGATAAGATAAAAGATAAAAAGATTTAAATTTTTAAAATGACTTAACTAACAAGAAACTACAAGATAAGATTCTAGAACTTAAAGATTGAACCTTTCTTAACAAGAAAATAACAAACTTCAAATTTTTGAACTAATCACATTAATTGTTAGCTAATTTTCGAAAATTAGATGTAAAGATAAGAAAAAGATTTTGAAAATATTTTGAAAAAGATTTTTGAAATTTTCGAAAAAGAGGAAAAATTGGAAAAGATATGATTTTTTGAAAAAGATTTTGAAAAGATAAGATTTTTAAAATTGAAATTTTGACTTGACTTGTAAGAAACAACTAATTTTGAAAATTTTTGACTAAGTCAATTCAAATTTTTGAAAATTATGAGAAAAATAACGAAAAGATATTTTTTATTTTTGAAATTTTTATTGATGAGAGAGAAAAACAACAAAAATACTCAATGCATGAAATTTTTAGATCAAAACAATGAATGCATGCAAAAATGCTATGAATGTCAAGATGAACACCAAGAACACTTTGAAGATCATGATGAACATCAAGAACATATTTTTGAAAAATTTTTGATGCAAAGAAAACATGCGAGACACCAAACTTAGAAATTTTTAATGCATGGACTCTAACAAACGAAAAATGCATATGAAAAACAGGAAAATACACCAAACAAGAAAACATCAAGATCAAACAAGAAGACTTACCAAGAACAACTTGAAGATCATGAAGAACACTATGAATGCATGAGATTTTCGAAAAATGCAAGAAAAATTTTTTAAAGCATGTAATTGACATCAAACTTAAAAGTTGACTCAAGACTCAAACAAGAAAAATTTTTTAAAGCATGTAATTTTTTTGGATTTTTATTATTTTTTTTCGAAAATAAAGTTAGGAAAAACGAAAAAGAAAAGAAAATTTTTGAAAAAGATTTTTGAAAAGAAAATTACCTGATCTGAGCAACAAGATGAACCGTCAGTTGTCCATACTCGAACAATCCCCGGCAACGGCGCCAAAAACTTGGTGGACGAAATTGTGATTGCCCTCTTTGTATTTGCATGAGATTTATTTAATGGCTCTTTGGCATATGTAATCACAACTACGTTCAACTTAACCAGCAAGTGTACTGGGTCATCCAAGTAATACCTTACGTGAGTAAGGGTCGATCCCACAGAGATTGTTGGTATGAAGCAAGCTATGGTCACCTTGCAAATCTCAGTCAGGCGGATTCAAGGATAATTGGATTATTAGTTTAAATTTGATTAATGGAATAATTAATAAAAAGGAATAATAAAAGGGATAGAACACTTATGCAGATTCATTGGTAGGAATTTCAGATAAGCGGATGGAGATGCTGTAGAGCCCAAGGACGCCTGCTCTCCTACTGCTTCTACTCAATCCTTCTTACTCCTTTCCATGGCAAGCTTTGTATAGGGGTTCACCATCAACTGTGGCTACTTTCTTCCTCTCGGGGAAATATCCTGTGCAGCTGTCACTCGCACAGCTAACCAGTCTGGAGGCATCACCCATGGCTGATGGCTACATCCCATCCTCGCAGTGAAAACTAATGCTCACGCACTCTGTCACAGTACGGCTAATCACCGGTTGGTTCCCTCCCCTACTGGAATAGAATCCCTCTTTTGCGTCTGTCACTAACGCCCAGCAGGTTA
>NC_029774.3:43833894-43887413 GCF_000817695.3 Arachis duranensis
GTTAAGTATAACGTATATCTTGGAATAAGGATAGAAGAGAATTGAATAGAAAGTAATAGTAATTGTATTGAAACTTGAGGTACAGCAAAGCTCCACACCCTTAATCTATGGTGTGCAGAAATTCCACTGTTGAAAATACATAAGTAAAAGGTTCAGGCATGGCCAAATAGCCAGCCCTCTCCATGATCAAGAGACCGAATAGTCAAAAGATTAAACTGTCAAAAGATGTCTAATACAATAGTAACTTATCCTATTTATACTAGACTAGCTACTAGGGTTTACATGAGTAAGTAATTGATGCATAAATCCACTTCCGGGGCCCACTTGGTGTATGCTTGGGCTGAGCTTGATCTATCCACGAGCTGAGGCTTAACTTGGAGTTGGACTCCAAGTTATAACGTGTTTTGGGCGTTCAACTCCGGATCATGACGTGTTTCTGGCGTTTAACTCCAGACAGCAGCATGTACTTGGCGTTCAACGCCAAGTTACGTCATCAATTTCCGAATAAAGTATGGACTATTATATATTGCTGGAAAGATCTGGATGTCTACTTTCCAACACTATTGAGAGCGTGCCATTTGGAGTTCTGTAGCTCTAGAAAATTCATTTCGAGTGCAGGGAGGTCAGATTCCAACAGCATCAGCAGTCCTTTTGTCAGCCTTTTTCAGAGTTTTGCTCAAGTCCCTCAATTTCAACCAGAAATTACCTGAAATCACAGAAAAACACACAAACTCATAGTAAAGTCCAGAAATGTGAATTTAACATAAAAACTAACGAAAACATCCCTAAAAGTAGCTTGAACTTACTAAAAACTACCTAAAAACAATGCCAAAAAGCGTATAAATTATCCGCTCATCAGTTGCTCCTCGCTGCCATCTCCTTTGATTCTTGTGCTGCAGAAACTCCATCAAATTCCAACTGAATGCTACCTAAAATAGACAGTATTGCACAAAACTTAACATAACATCCGTAGTGGCTAAAATATAATTAAATCTTTATTAAACTCAACAATTTAGATGCAAATTCACTAGGAAAAGATAGGAAAGATGCTCACGCATCATAACACCAAACTTGAATTGTTGCTTGTCCTCAAGCAACCAAAACTAATATAAGCATAGAATGTCAATTTGCATGCGAATGAGAATTCGATTAAGCTCATGTCTCTTCTTATAGTGGGGTTTATACTGCAATCCTGAATAGTTTTGGCATCTCACTCTCCTTTGAATCAGAAGAATGTTACTGTCATCTGGAATTAGAATCCGGATAATATTGTGAATTCTCTGATCTTTTGTAATTCAATTTAATCCTTGAACACAGCAATTTTTCTTTGGTGCTTTGCACCTTGAGCCTAGCCATGACTTTAAATGTTTTGTCTCAAGGTTTACTTGACACAGAAATATCACAAGCACTTAATTGGGGAACTCTCTTTAAGTTCTAAATATTTTTTTATTATTTTATTTTATTTTATTTTTTTATCCCCAGACAGTGGTGCTCAAAGCCTTTGGCGTACTCTGCAATTGATTTAGACTCTAAATGTTTTGTCTCAAGGATTACTTGACACAGAAACACTACGAGCATATGACTAGGGAAACAACTCTTTAAGCTTTTAATCATGTGTGACCTCCCTAGTCATTGATGCTCAGAGCCTTGGACCTTGCTTTTATTTTTCTTTTGATGTTTCTTTTGCTTCAAGGATTAAACTTTTGTTAATTTCAGAGAAATCATAATTCTTTGATTAAAATTTAAATATGCACTGTTCATGTCATGCATTCAGAATTATAATTAATACCACCACATTTAAGTAAATAAGACTACTCTTAAAATTAACTCAATTTCTCATGCAATACATCACTTCTGTATTTTTTTATTTGAATTCAAGTTCAGTGAGTAATACATAAGACATCTTTTCAGAATTAAAGCAATTAAGAGAAAACTAAACTAGTCCCAAGATTCTAACTAATAAAGGATCATGCAACAAACAAAGTAAAATAGCAGAAAGCCAGAACATAATATAATAAAAGCGGGAGTGAATAAAAAATGAAAGGAACTCAACCACCTTAGTTATCCGAGCGGTCATTTTATTCTTCAGGTTGTGCTCCTTTGTGAAGATGATTCACCTCCCTTAGTGCCATAAAAATAAACAGAAAACCCTTAAACGAAGCGTCAACACCAAACTTAAAGGTTTGCTTGTCCTCAAGCAAAGAAGAACTGAAAATAAAAACAAATAGTAAGAGGAAAGAAGAGTAAAATGATAAAAGAACAAGAGAGAATTAGGATTGCGAGAGAGAGAGAGAGAAAGAAAAGTAAAAACTGTGCGGCGAACAAGTGTAGTTGTGCGGCGAAGGCGATGCGTACGCGTGCAGCACGCATACGCGTAGGTCGCGAATTTTCCTTAATGACGTGTCAGTGTCAGGCACACATCCGCGTGTCCTTGGTTTTGTGCGATTTGCGCGAATCCAGCCGCACGCACGTGCAACTCTCTGTTCGCATGGCTTGTTAACCAACAATTTCATACGACACGTACGCGTGAGTAAATTTGTGCCTCTAGCATGCTTCCATCCCCAAGGCAGCATAACTCTCTGCCCAAATACTCCTTTACGTCGATTTTGTAGGTCACGCGTACGCGTCAATAACGCGCACGCGTGGATGGCGATAATTGCAAACGACGCACACGCGTGGGGTACGCGTACGTGCGGTCATGTTTGTGCGCCAAGCATGGGACCAGTGCCACTCCTGTGCAACTCTCTGTCAAATTTTGTTTTTCACGCACACATGACTAACGCGTTCACGTCAGCGATGCTTGCACGTCGTGTGCTTTTTTTTTAGCTTGAGGTGTTCGATTCCTGGAATAACATAGCTGCATGATCAGAGAAACAGTAAAAACTCAATAAAAATCAAATAAAAAAAGGAAAACTACTACTACGAAAAATAGCTAAGGATACAAATTTATCGGGTTGCCTCCCAACAAGCACTTCTTTAACGTCACTAGCTTGACGGTCAGCTCCTCTAGGGAGGAGGATCATAGGGGCTTAGCTCTTCACCCCTTACTTTGAACTTCTTTCCTGTGTCTCCATAACGTAGCCCAATATGCTCCATAGAGAGGATTCTGATTACTGTATAAACCCACGTTGGATTGCTGGTCAACACCACCTTCATTCTTGGGGAGAAACCTTCAGTGGGGATCTTTTTGTTTTTCTATTCTCTGGGTACTTTCTTCTTTTTGGGAACCTCCTCCTTGGTAGATGATGCATTCCCAATACCAAACTTAGGTTTGATGTCAGGAGGAATTTTATTGATTGTTGCCAAGGGAGGTTTGAGCTGCAGATTCTGCTGTATATCATCACAGGGTTTTTGAAGGGTTGGATCAATAAGCTCAGTCTGCATGCACCTCTCTTCTTCACCTGTTGAATGTATATCTTTGAAAACATGGAAGACTAGTTGCTCATCATGTACTCTACGTACTAATTCGCCCACTTCTACATCAATCAGAGCTCTTCCAGTGGCTAGGAATGGTCTTCCTAGAGTTATAGAGGCATTCTCATCCTCCCCCGTGTCAAGAATCACAAAGTCTGCTGGGAGGAAGAACTTACCCACTTTGATTAAGATATTCTCTACTAATCCGTATGCAGGCTTCATAGATTTGTCTGCCATCTGTAATGCTATCTTTGTGCATTAGATTTATGCTTGCCCCCAAATCACATAGGACTTTCTCAAAGGTTGTGCTCCCAATGGTGCATGGAATTTGAAAGCTCCCTAGATCTGGCATCTTCCTTGCCAAGTTATTCTGAATTACAGCACTACATTCCTTAGTCAGGACTACTGTCTTATCTTCCTTTAAACACTTTTTCTTTGACAACAGCTCCTTCATGAACATGACATAGATAGGCATTTGCTCCAAAACCTCAGCAAAAGGAATATTTATTTGTAACTTTCTAAAGACTTCCAAGATCTTTGAAAACTGCTTGTCCTTGGACTCCTTTTGAAGTCTCTGAGGATACGGCATGTTAGGCTTGTACTCAGGAGCCTTTGGCAGTGTAGGATAAGTGTCAAGAGAGTCTGGGAATGGGTTGTCCACACGCTTTGGAGGGGCGTGCTCTACTTCTTCCTTCTTCTCCTCTAGAGCTTCTTTTTCAACTAACTCTTTATTGACCTTGGTCTCAAAGCTAGCTACTTTACCACTTCTCAGTTGAATAACCTTGCAATCTTTTTCAACTGGCTCCTCATCAACTTGTGCTTCCATACTTGCCACTTGTCTACTTATAAAGGTGATAGCCTTGCATTCCTCTCTTGGATTTGGAATTGTGTTACCAGGAAGGATATTAGTGGTCCTCTGATCAATTTCATTAACTTTGGTGACTATTTAACCCATCTGAATCTCCAAATTCTTGATCGATGCTTTGGTTTCCTGTGCAAAACTCTTCATCATTTTCCAATTAGAATCTTCTTGGGATTTAGAATTTGCCTGTGGAAGTGGTTGTTGTTGATGAGATTGAAATTGGCGGTTATTGTAATTGTTCTGTTGGAAGCAGCCCTAAGAATTATTGTTGAAGTTCTGAGGTCTCTGAGGTTGGTCTCTCCATCCAAAATTTGGGTGATTTCTCCACCCTTGGCTGTAGGTCTGAGAATAGGGATCATTATTGGGTTTTCTAGAAACACTCCCCATGTAATTGACCTGTTCAGAAGAGGGTTGAGCATAATCATAATTATCATTTTGCACAAAGTTACATGTCATGTCATAAGAGACCTCTTGAGGTAGATTTTGGGTGTTGATAGCTGAGACTTGTATGCCACCCATGTGTTGAGTAAGTAGACTTATTTGCTGAGACATAAGCTTGTTCTGAGCAAGAATAGCATTAAGAGCTTCTACTTCCATGACACCCTTCTTTTGAGGAGCCTTAGAATTCACAGGATTCCTATTAGATGAGTATAAATATTGGTTGCTAGCAACCAATTCAATAAGCTCAATAGTCTCCTCCGGTGTCTTCTTCTTGTGCAATGAACCTCCTGCAGAATTATCTAAGCACATCTTGGATATTTCACCCAAGCCTTCATAAAAGATATCTAGTTGAGTCTATTTGGAGAACATGTTCGGAGGGCATTGCCTAGTCAGTAGCTTGTATCTCTCCCAAGCTTCATACAGAGTTTCACCATCCTTCTGTCTGAAGGTCTGAAACCCCACCCTAAGCTTAGTCAGCTTCTTTGGTGGGAAAAATTTAGTGAGAAACTCAGTAACCACCTTGTTCCAAGTATCGAAACTCTCCTTGGGTTGAGAATCTAGCCATAGCTTTGCTCCATCCCTCAGGGCAAATGGGAAGAGCATGAGTTTGTACACCTCTGGGTTCACTCCATTTGTCTTCAAAGTATCACATATTTGCAGAAAATTAGAAATAAATTGATTTGGGTCTTCGTGTGGAAGACCGTGATACTGGCAGTTTTGTTGTACCAGGGTGACTAATTGTGGCTTCAACTCAAAGTTGTTTGCAGCTATAGGAGGCACCACAATGCTTTTTCCATAAAGATCTGCAGTAGGAGCAGAATAAGAGCCAAGCACTCTCCTTTGTTGCTCATCCCCATTCGGATTTGCCACACTGGCATTATCAGCATTATTAGGATCCATAGTGGGTTCTGCAGCCTTGTAAAGTCTTGCCTGTTGTAAACGTCACCTGAAAGTCCTTTCAGGTTCAGGATCAAAGTCTAAGAGATGTCCTTTGTCTCTGTTCCTGCACATAAACAAACAGAAAACAAGAAAAGATGAAAATTTCTACGTCAAAGTGTAGAGAATTCCTAGTGAGGTAACCTGTGTAAAGAGATAAAATAAAAATACTAATTAAAATAAATAAAAAAAAAAAGAAAATCGAGGACAAGGAGAATGGGAAAATTGCTAACGGAAAGACAATAAAGGGAAGAAAAAAAAAGAAATAAACAAAAAATAAATAAATAAAAATTAATAATAATAAAAAAATTAATCAAAAGAAAAATTATCTAATCTACGTAATCAAACAATGAATAATTGTCAATCACAATCAATTTCCGACAACGGCGCCAAAAATTTGATGCGGTATTTTTAACCACAGATTAACCGGCAAGTGCACCGGGTCGTACCAAGTAATACCTTACGTAAGTAAGGGTCGATCCCACGAGAATTGATGGATCAAGCAACAATGGTTGATTAAATTACTTAGTTAGATAAACAGAATAATATGTTGAGTGTTCAAAGAGTATTAAACAATTGTGCAGAAATTAAAATAGTAAAGTAATTGAGTTGGGAATGAAATATGGAGAAAGCAGTTAAGGTTTTAGAGTTATCTATTTTTCCAGATTAACTTTTATTACTAACTATTTTAATCATGCAAGATTTAATTCATGGCAAACTATATGTGACTAGACCCTAATTCCTTAAACCTTCCTAGTCTCCTCTAAAATTTATTAACTGCCAATTCTTTGGTCAATTAATTCCAATTAGAAGGTGATGATCAAATTCTAGTTTATATGCCACAAAAATCCCAATTATCCAAAAATAAGGGGATTATATGTCACGTATCCCGTTAAATACAAACAATTAGAAATTCAGGATAATATGTTTTCAAGCTGTTGTTCAAGTAAAGAGCTTTTTCAAGTTATACAAGAACTCAATTAGAACATGGGTCATACTTCCGTTCCACCCAAATTCATAAAATAAAGAACAAAAATGATTATTGAAATATAAATCAAAACATGAATTAAATTAGAAAGAGCAAATGAATCAATCCATACAAATAGACAGAGCTCCTAACCTTAACAATGAAGGATTAATTGCTCATGGTTCAGAGAAGAAAACTAGGATTGTAAATTGGAATGGAATAATGTTGTGTTGGAATCACCCTATTGGCATTCATTTTATAATTAATCCTAATTAATTTAAAATCTATCTAAAACTAAAATAATATATTTTCCTAGAAATAAGATTTGAATTTAAATTTGAATTAATTAACAAGTCTTCAGTTGATGGGTGTGACCACTTGTTTTGTCCATTCTGCAGCTTCTAATCTGTGTTTTCTGGGCTGGAAACTAGGTCAAAACAGCCCAGAAATCGCCTCCAGCGTTTTTCTGCATTTTCTACACGTGGCGCATGTCACGCGTATGCGTCAGTCACCCGTACGCGTCGTTGGTCTTCTTCGCAAGTCACGCGGACGCGTCAGGCACGTGTACGCGTCGCTGAGCAAATCTTCAAATCACGCGTACGCGTCAGTCACGCGCACGCGTCACCATGGAAAGCTCCAAATCACGCGTACACGTCAGTCATGCGTACGCGTCGCTTCTCGCTGCTATCTCCTTTGATTCTTTTGCTGTAGAAACTCCATCAAATTCCAGCCGAATGCTACCTAAAATAAATAGTATTGCACAAAACTCAAAATAGCTTCCATAGTGGCTAAATTATAATTAATTCTTTATTAAACTCAACAATTTAGATGCAAATTCACTAGGAAAAGATAGGAAAGATGCTCACACATCATCAGCCATTGTTTCTATGACATCTATGGCCTCTTCAATAGTTTTTTTCTTGTTGAGGGAACCTCCAGATGAATGGTCTACAGCTTTCTTTGATTCATGTGAGAACCCTTCATAAAAGATATGCAGTTGCACCCACTCATTGAACATATCTGGGGGTATTTCCTTGTCAAGTCCTTGAATCTTTCCCATGCTTCATACAAGGTTTCACCATCCTGCTGCCTAAATGTTTGAACCTCTGCTCTCAGCCTATTGATTCTTTGTGGGAGATGGAACCTTGCCAAGAATTTATTCACTACATCTTCCCAAGTTGTGAGGCTTTTCTTTGTAAATGATTCTAACCACTTGGATGCTTTATCTCTTAGAGAGACTGGGAACAGAAGCAATCTGTAGGCATCAGGATGAACTCCATTTGATTTTACTGTATCACAGATCCTTAGGAATGTAGTGAGATGCTGATTAGGGTCTTCTTGAGCACTTCCTCTGAAAGAACAATTGTTTTGGATGAGAGTGATGAGTTGAGGCTTCAATTTGAAGTTATTAACATGGATGGTTAGCTTTTAAATGCTGCTCCCACAATTCCTAGGATTGGGATTAATGTAGGAACCCAGCACTCTCCTCTCTTGTCCAGCAGGGTTAGCTGCACCTCCTCTCCCATGATTGTTTACCTCTCATTCGTGATGGTTTTTCATATCATCCTCCATGTTTATATCCAAGTCTTCCTCCTCTTCCTCAGTACCAATAGCCTTCTTTCCTCTTGATTCCCTCCTTAATCTAAGGAAGGTCCTCTCCGGTTCACTATCAAAGGAGGTTAAAGTTTTCCTTCTTCTACTTGTCATACAATGAACAAGTACACGAAATAGCAAGTGCAGAATCCACTAAAACAAAGTATAGTTAGCTTGGTTAGAGCATTTATCAAATGGTTAGTGGGTTAGCTTGCTAGAAAGTAAGGAAATATAAAGAGAAATAGCAAAAATTGTAGAAAGTAAAATTAAACAACTGAAATTAAAATTCAATTAACAAAAGAAAAGAAAAATTCTCAATCTAGTTATCCTCCAATTTAGTAATTGTCAATACAAAATCAATCCCCGGCAACGGCACCATAAACTTGATGCACAAAAATTTGTCTCTCAACAAATTTCCTACCGGCAAGTGCACCAGATTGTCGTCAAGTAAAAACTCACAATAGAGTGAGGTCAAATCCCACAGGGATTGGTTGGTTGATCAATTTTAATTAGAGAATTGTTCTAGTTGAACGAAATTAGAATTTGAATTTAGGTCGCAGAAAGTAAAATTGGCAGGAAACTTAAAGAGCAAGAAATGTAAATAGCTGAAATTACAAGGGAGAAGGGAAATTGCAGGGAATTAAAGTGCAGAAACTTAAATTGCAAAAAATTCAATGGGAATAGGAAAATTAAGCATCAAATTAAAGACAGAGTGTAAAAGAATGGGTAGATCAGAGATGGGGAAGCTCATTGGGGTCAAGAGATGTGATAATTCTCCGGATCAAATTCATTTTCATCTCTTCCTCAATTAATGCATTTATTAATCTCCTTGGCAATCTTAAGTGATTAGATCCCAATTCCTTGGCAATCTAATCTCTCTAAGCATGAACAATTGCCCAATTCCTTGATTTAAGTGCTCATGGGAAGAGATGAAGTATGGTCACTGATTATACCACACATATTCGTAGATCAAAGTGTTGGTAGGATTACATGTCACGGTGTCCATCCAAACCCCAATCTAATCCAATGTGAGAAAGCATTTCTAGCATGATCTCCTCATTCCTCTTCCAAGGTTCAGAGGAGATCCAATTATGAATAGCTTCTTTTCCAAGATAACTATCCAATTGGATGAAGACTGAAAGCTTTCTAGAAAAATCAAGAGAAAAGAAAGAAGAAGAAGAATGAAAACTAATATTGATCCATTGAATTATACAGAGCTCCCTAACCCAATGAAAGGGGTTTAGTTGTTTATAGCTCTCAGAATGGAAAACAAAATTAAAAAATACATTGCAGAAGATAAAGTTACAGAGAAAGGGAAATTGGGCAAAGTTTCAGTATCAGTGTCTTCAGCCCCCTTTTTAACTTAAACTCTAAGCTATTTATACACTTTCTTCAATTGATCTTCAAGTCATTTAGATTGGGCTTTTTGGTCTTGTTGAAGCAAGCAAGAATGGGTCTTAGTGATGTTGAAGAGTGGCAATTGGCAAATCACATTTTTGATCTGCATAGGTGCTAACTTCTACTGTTGCTGTTGTCAATGTTGGCCTCAACATTTGCAAGAAAACGTTGAGTGTTGGCTTGAGAAAGGATTTCTAAAGGAATAAGCGTTGGCGCCAACGTTTAACTTAACGTTGGTGTACCAACGTTTTTCCACCAACGCGTGCGCGTCGCCCACGCGTACGCGTCAAAACAGCATTTTGCGCGTGTGCGTCGCTCACGCGTTTGCATGTCTGGCCAAAATCTGCATCCACGCGTACGTGCCGATGCAATTTTTCCAAATCCAATTTTGGGTTGCTCGTTGGTGCACGAAATTGTGATCTCAATGGCGCCAACAACTTGGTACGCACAATTGTAATCTCAACTCTTTTTCACAACTTCACACAACTAACCAGCAAGTGCACTGGGTCGTCCAAGTAATAAACCTTACGTGAGTAAGGGTCGATCCCACGGAGATTGTCGGCTTGAAGCAAGCTATGGTCATCTTGTAAATCTCAGTCAAGCGGATTCAAATGGTTATGAAGTTTTGATAATTAAAAGGTAAATCAACATAAAATAAAGATAGAGATACTTATGTAATTCATTGGTAGGAATTTCAGATAAGCGTATGGAGATGCATTGTAGACTTTCCGGATCTCAAGAATGTTGCCAATTGATTCTAGCTTATACCACGAAGACTCTGATCTCATGGAATGGAAGGCTCTGTTGTCAGGAGAGACAACCATGCATCATGGACCAGGAATCCAAGAGATATACATTCAAGCTTTTCTCATGTAGAACGGAGTGGTTGTCAAGCACGCGTTCATAGGTTGAGAATGGTGATGAGTGTCACATAATCATCACATTCATCATGTTCTTGGGTACGAATGAATATCTTAGAATAAGAATAAGCGTAAATTGAATAGAAGAACAATAGTACTTTGCATTAATAGTCGAGGAATAGCAGAGCTCCACACCTTAATTTATGAGATGTAGAAACTCCACCATTGAATATACATAAGTGACGAAGGTCCAGGCATGGCCGTGAGGCCAGCCCCTAATGTCTAAGGACTAAAAATGATCCAAAGATGTTCCAAAAGTCCAAAGATGATCTAAGGATAATCCAAAGATGTCTAATACAATAGTAAAAGGTCCTATTTATATTAGACTAGTTACTAGGGTTTACAGAAATAAGTAAATAATGCAGAAATCCACTTCCGAGCCCACTTGGTGTGTGCTTGGACTGAGCATTGAAGCTTTCATGTGTAAAGACTTTTCTTAGAGTTAAACGCCAGCTTTTATGCTAGTTTGGGTGTTTAACTCCAGCTTGTATCCTGTTTCTGGCATTTAACGCGAGAATAGGGCAGGAAGTTGGAGTTTGAACGCCAGTTTTCATCGCCAAAACTTGAGCAAAGTATGAACTATTATATATTGCTGAAAAGCCCTGGATATCTACTTTCCAACGCAATTGAGAGCGCGCCATTTGGAGTGCAGGGAGGTCAGAATCCAACAACATCAGCAGTCCTTTTTCAGCCTCTAAATCATATTTTTGCTCAGGTCCCTCAATTTCAACCAGAAAATACCTGAAATCATAGAAAAATACACAAAATCATAGTAAAGTCCAGAATTATGAATTTTACTTAAAAACTAATAAAAATATACTAAAAAGTAGCTAAATCCTATTAAAAACTATCTAAAAATAATGCCAAAAAGCGTATAAATTATCCGCTCATCACTCGTTGCGGATGTTGGAGGTAGCATTTGGTCAACAACACGTACGCATCGAAGGTGAATTTTGCCAATCTACACGTGCGCACAGCTCATGCGTGCTGGAGGTTTACATATCCACGCGTACGCGTCATCGACGCATACGCATCACCCAAAATTTCTCTAGCTCTAGTTTTTGAAAACATTCGAAGACGTTGGAGGTAACGATGGCTCACCAATGTTCCCTCCAACGTTGGCACTAGAATTATGCAGCAAACTTTACTATCATTCATCCAACGTTTGAGGCACCGTTGGTGGTCCAACTTTGGCCAGCAACATTGCTTCTCCTCCTTCTTTCTATGGCCATTCTTCAACTTCTTTCCATGCCTTTCTTCACCTATCATCAAGCAATACATGCATCAAAGTATTGCTAATATCTTGAGAGATTGAATCATTCTTAGCATACAAGTAATTATGGCATAAATCTCATGAAAAAGCATCAAATTAACTATGTTTGAATGAATTAAGGTGTGTATGAACTTTTAATCCAAATGCTTATTTATGGCACAAGAAAGTGCATAAAACTACTAAAAACAAAAGAAAAAGGCTAGCGAAACTAGCCTAAGATCCCTTGGCATCAAGCGCAAGAGATTCGACCTTAACTAGGATCTCATTCTTAGGGTCATTGCACAACCCGGAAGCGAGTGGATCCCTCGAAGAGCCAAGGCTCAACCCAAAGGCATCTCAGCACAGGGGCTCACTATGGAGGCTTGAGTGCAGGCACAGATCATATCCCACTATATCTTGCCGAGCACTCATAAATCCACCATCACTGCAGACATGGCCATTCTTATTTGGTGCATCCTCACAGAGAAACCTCTCAACTTTCCACGACTTATCCGACAAGCCATGGGGTGGGTGCAAATAGTTGGCAACCAACCTTTTTTCGCATTGGTTATGGACTTGGTGTCTGCGGTGGGAGTTTTCTACCAGGTTCGGGATGTGAAGACCATGATTCCTAGGGATGACGAATTCGTCCCGAATAGAAAATATATCAGGCCTCCAGCATCACCTGTGAGCCGGAATGAAGACCCATCTTTCGAAGCTCCTTCATCCTTTGCTGCACCTTCATCGACACCACATGCACCACCACCATGCACCCACCAGTTGTTACTTGAGCTCATCGAGAAGGTAGCCCAGCAAGGCTGGAGAATTGAGCAGATGGAGCGACGCAACAAGCGCTGCTATGACTACTTGAAGAAGCTCATTGGGTTTACTAACCCACCTATGGAGGAACCCGACATCTCAGACTCTACTTCCATTAATGGCGATGCGAGCGATCAAGATATGGACATGGAGGCGCCCCTGTCCCCCCATCATTTGACCATTAGAAGTGGCGATCCCAGATCCACCTTGTGGATCACTGATGGCAGTATAACCGTGCTAGGCATTAAGTGTGAGGAGGTCGGTAACTGACTTCCGAAGGTAGCAACTCTCTTTTCTCTCAACACCAATATTTTTATTTTTTTTTTTGTTAGATAGGTGGTGCACGAATCCCACACGTTCATACAGCTGTACCAGCAAGTGCACTGGGTCGTCCAAGTAATACCTGAGTGAGTCAGGGTCGATCTTACGAGGATTGTGGTTTGAAGCAAGCTATGATTATCTTGGAGATCTTAGTTAGGCAAATCAGAATTCAGTTGGATTGATGCAAGGGCAATATTGTATAAATTAAAATTAATAATAGGAATATAGTTAAGGATTAGAGTTGCTTTGTCTTTCTGAATTAACTCTGATATTACTGTTTTCTTTGCTTGTGAGTGATTTTCTTCAATGGAAGGCTATATGTGATCAACGTCTTTATTGTGAGGTCATCAATACTCCTCCAGATCTGAACTCCAGCATTAGTGTGGATCCATTCTGATTGAGGGTGAAGCTCGTACAATCCATTCTCCTTAACGATCCTACTCAAAGCGCCACAGACAAGGTCAGATCTTCCGGATCAGAGAATGCTGTATCTTTGGGTTCTAGCTTCTACCATAGAGACCCTAATCTCCTCAGAAATCAGCCGAACTGGTGTCTCGAGAAGTCCCCAATGAAGTCGTGGATTAGCCATCTGAGAGATGTATAATCAAGTTGGCAGTTCAATGCTTTCCACCGAAGTATTCACACGAACCCAAGTAGACACGGGTGTTTGTCAGGCACGTTTGTCTTAGTATGATGAACAGAGCTGATTGTCACTGATCATCCTATTCACCATGTTGAAGAACAAATATACATCTTAGAATTAATCAAACACAGATCGAAGAGAAACAGTAACACTTTTATTAATTTATAGGACTCAACAGGACTCCTCCCCTCAACTTAGGAGGTTTAGAAACTCATATTGAAAGGAAAATACAATGATAAAAATGTGTAAAGTGGCTGAAGATCCTTAACAAAAAGTGATTTTCTACTTTAAATACTAAACTAATGACTAGTACGGGTAAAACAATCTTTTTAGTGCTAAAATTTATTTCTGGGGCCCACTTGGTGAGTGTTTGGGCTGATCTTTGATGAGATCCACGTGCTATGAGGCTCCTAGGGTGTTGAACACTGGCTAGGAGATCCTCTCTGGGCGTTTGGACACTGGGCTCTGCTTTGTGGGCGCTGGACGCCTGGAAGGGGGCAGGAAGCTGGCGTTGGACGCCAGTTTTGGGCCTTCTAATCTGAAACAAAGTATAAACTATTATACATTTATAGAAAGCTCTGGAAGTCAGCTTTCCATAACAGTTGAGAATGCTTCATTTGGACTTCTATTACTCCAGAAAAGCTCTTCTGAGTGCAAGGAGGTCAGATCCAGACAACATCTGCAGTGCTTTCTTTGTCTCTGAATCACACTTCTGCTCCAGCTCCTCAATTTCAGCCAGAAATTACCTGAAATTGTAGAAAAACACAAAAACTCATAGAAGAATCCAAAAATGTGAATTTAAAACTAAAACCTATAAAAACTTAATAAAAACTAAACAAAACACACTAAAAACTATATGAAAATGATGCCAAAAAGCGTATAAAATATTCGCTCATCAATAGGATAACTTGCATGTGTAGTTAGTTACTTGCATTTAGGTACTACTTGGTTTAAGTGATGAATTCTTTTCCAATAAACTTTTTTAGGGTATTTCACTAATTTGAATTAAAATTTTGTTGAACTTGCCTGAAGAAATTTAATTTGGAACATGGTTTTAGAGTTTGAACACACAAGCCTAGTGAGCTTTTTGAACATATTTGATTGGTTGCATCTTATCAACCAATGTTTTATTTTGGTGTGTGTTTTTCTCTCTAAGACTGTGATCTTTGTCTTGCTTGATTCTATATTTTCATTGTTGGATGTATGCATGAACTTATGTGATTGAGGCCTTTGTTTCACTATAGCTTACATACTCATATGGCCTTACCATTTCATCATCCCTTGCAAACCAATGTTGACCCTATTTTATCCCATTTATTCTTTATTTTAGCACATCACTCACTCTAAGCAGAAAATAATGAATGTCCTTAATTTGAATCCTTGGTTAGCTTAGATTAGTGAGAATATGCACAATTTAAGTGTGGAAAATTTGGGTTTGGAGAATTTTTAATTTGGGAATTGGGTATTTTATATTCTTATATGCTATATTCCCCACCATATATGCATATCAAAAAAAAAAGAGAAAAGAAGAGAAAAAAAGAAAGAAATAAAAAGGGGACAAAATGCCCCAAGGTAAATAATTGAATCAATACATATGATTTGTACTCAAAAGATATTAAGGTCCATGAATTTGTGGAGAAATAGTCAATGGGTAGTTAGGATTTGCATTGTAATTACATGGAGTGTCTTAGGTTAGGTGGGAAGTTTAGGCTAATCAAGGATTTGAATTTTAGTCCACATAACCAAATACATTCCTCCCTTAACCCCATTACAACCCTTGAAAAGACCTCTTGATATGTGTATTCGTGCATTAAATTTTTGTTGATTTGTAGAAGAAGAGCAAGCCTTAAAAAGAAAGATTAGTAGAGAACTGAGAGAATGGACCCTAAAACAATAGAGTGATCAGAGTGTATACACTTCCGGTGAAGGTTCGGTGCTCGATTCTTTGTTCCTGGCTTTCACAAGCTTTCTTCTTACAAGTCTACTTGTACTTCATTTTGATATTTGAATTAGTGGAATCTAGTTTATGTTTGTTCTTGGAGAATTTATTTACTTTTAACCAAGTAGGTAGAAGCATTTCTCATGTAGTTGCATTTATATAGATAAGTTGCATTGCATAAGTCTCAATATTTTTCCTTCACTCTTTTGTTTCCCTTGAGCTTAGCATGAGGACATTCTAATATTTAAGTATGGAGAGATTGATAAATCACTATTTTATGGTATATTTGGATTGAATTGAATGGATTTTATCAATTATTCTCACACTTATTCATGTAAATTGCATGTTTTTAAGTTTCCTTCCTAATTTCGTGCTATAATTGAAAACATGCTTCCTAGGCCTTTAAATCGCTAATTTTTAATCCTCTGTTATTATCATCCGATGCCGTGATATGTGCAGTAAGTGATTACAGGATTTATAGAGTATGAATGGTATAAAGGATGATGAGGAAGCATGCTAAAGTGGAAGGAACACAAGAATTTGAATATTTGAGAAGCTGGAGGCGACACGCGCGCATGGTTGAAGTGTACACGTGATCAAGCCATTTTCCAAGCAATGCGTATGCGTGACTAATGCATACACGTGGCTGACGCATACGCGTGACGAGCGTCACGTGCTGCAATTAAAGGAATACGCTGGGGGCGATTTCTGGGCTAATTTTGGCCTAGTTTCAAGCCCGAAAATGTAAACTAGAGGCTGGGATGGAGTTGAGACTGAAGGCACTTTTCACTTTAGCTTAGTTTTTGAGTTTTGAATTCTAGTGAGAGAAACTCCCACTTCTCTCTAAGGTTTTTGGTTTTTCTTAGTTTACTTGCGATTAGATCTGGAGAGAAGTTGTGGTTACCTTCATTTCTAGTCATTTTTCTTATAATTTCTTCTTTAATTTCTCTAGTATTCGTTTCTATTTGGTTACTTGAATTTATGTTTGGATCTTGTTACTATTGGATTTTGTTAATGCATTGAGTTATTTCCATGTTTATTGTGATTGCTTGTTTTGTTCTTGTTGATTACTCTTAGTGGTAATTTGAATTGGATTATTTTCTAGTTTTTATCATGTCTTTTATTTTTGCTCAGCAAGTTTTTGAGGAAATGTCATCCAATATCATGGAGTTGATTTCCTTACTTAATTTGGGGTTGAGTAATTGGAGCCACTTGAATTGTTATATTCAAGTGTTGAAGGGTAATACTTGAATATTGTTAATTAGCTTGAAACTCACCAACTCTAGTTCCTCTTTATGAAGTGACTAGGACTTGTAAGCTAAAGTTAATCATTTCACTTGACTTTCCTTCAATCGCTAGAGGATAACTAAGTGAGAGCAATGAGCTTTTACAATCACATTTGAGCAAGACAATAAGGATAGAAATTCTGGTTCTCACCCTGAACCAAGGCTTTTTACATTGATTAATTACCAACTCTTGATAGTTAACTGTTGCTTTAATATTCTAGTTATTTATTTTTCTTGTTCTCAGCTTCAAAAATCTCCAGAAAAATCACAACCAATAATTTCATGTTGTGTCAACTCTTAGGGAAACGACTCGGGATTCTACACCCGGTTATTGAATTTAATTGTGACACATTTTTTACCTCTGATTAACGAAAATCTCGTCGATTAAGACTATACTTGCGACTTTGATTTGGAAATTTATTTTTGGTAATCTTGACCGACATTTATCCGCTCGTCATGGATGCGAACACCCAAAAATTCTGAGGCAAGATATATCTGGTATTTTATTATACAAAATTTGATAAAGGGAAAGATTGTGTAAAATAATGTTGGAAATTCTTTTTATCAAATGAACTGAACGTGCCATAGCATAATTCCAAAATTTCTTTGGTAATAAGTTGGAGTGAAACATCAGTGCTCTAGTGATTTTCAAAATGTGCTGATATTTTTTCTCAAATATACCATTTTGTTGAGGTGTTTAAACATATGATTTTTTATGTATGATCCCTTTTAAAGCATAGAAAGAATTTAGTTTAAATCAAGCCCATTATCTATTCTAATCTTCTTGTTGATGGCGCCAAATTGAGTTTCAATCAGTTTGACAAAATTTTGAACGAATACAACAGCTTCACCTTTTCCTTTCATGATATAGGTCCAAGTGAACCTGCTTTTATTTTCTATTACAATCAAGAAGTACTTAAAACCAAAAATTAAAATAGTATTTATTGGGCTCCAAATGTCAATGTGTACAATGTCAAATATGTGTTTGCTTTGAGTAATTCTTAGTACAAAGGAACTTCTCTTTTGCTTGGCATAATGACAAGAATCACATGGCTTATTACAGTATTAAAATTGTAAATCAGTGTATGTCTTTGATAAACCCAAATTTTGTGGTTTATCTTGTGCTTATTTTGGGAGATTTTATTACCTTTTCTCACATTTATTTAATGAAATAGCATGGTTTTGTAATTCTCCCTAGATTTGTGCTTAAGTGTGAAAACATGTTTTTTAAGCCTTAAAATAGCTAAATTTAACTCACTTTATTTTCATTCGATGCCTTGCTACGTTTGTTGAGTGATTTCAGGTTCATGAGGCAAGTATTGGATGGAAGAAGTGAGGAGAAAAGCACGCAAAGTGGGAGAACTCATAAAGAAATGAAGGAACCGTAAAGCTGTCAAGCCTGACCTTCTGGCACTCAATCAACCATAACTTGATCTACAAAGGTCCAAATGAGGCGGTTTCAGTTGCGTTGGAAAGCTAACATCTGGGGCTTCGAAATGATATAAAATTTGCCATAGTTTCATCGCGTATAGGAACGCGCACGCGCCATGTACGCATGCGTGCCGATGCTACACGTGGGTCCACTTTAAGCAATTCGTGGCCAGCGATTTCTATAGCATTTTGGGCCCAATCCAACTCATTTTCAATGTTATTTCATGAAGAATTCAAGCTTGGGCAAGGGGGGAGCAATTGTTTTGTTTTTTAGGCATCATGTAGGTTAGTTTCTAGAGAGAGAGGCTCCCTTTTCTCTCTAGAATTAGGTTAGGTTAGGTTAGGTTAATCCATCTTAGATCTAGATATGATTTCTTGATTTCATCTTGTTTCCTTTACAATTTCTTGTTACTACTACTCTATTCCTCTTAGTTTTCTTGTCAATTTTACTTTTATGTCTCTTTTATGTTTATGAATGCTTATGTTGAATTTGATTTACATTTAATGAAATTTAATGTTTGATGTTCTTTTAATTGTTGATTTGAGTTGTGAATTTACTTTTTTTACAATTGGTAGTTGATAGATTTACTATTCTTGCACTTTACCATGCTTTCCTTTTGTACCCACCAAGTGTTTGACAAAATGCTTGGTTGGGCTTTAGAATAGAATTTTATGCTCTTGGCTTGGGAAGGTAATTTAGGAACTCTTGAGTTGCTAATGTCCAAGTGATTGATGATTGGGAGCCATTAACCCTAGATCTCACTAATTGAACTGGTGGAGACCTAGGACTTATGGACTTGGATTGACATAGCTCATTTGACTTTCCTTTATTAGTTAGAGGATGACTTAATGAGGTTGATTCTTGCCAATTCTCATGTTGTGGTTAGTGATAAGGATAGAGATCCTTGACCACCAACCTTTGCCAAGACCTTTTAGCTGTTAGTTTACTTCCTTGTCATTTATCTTTCATGTCTCTTATAAAAAAAACCCCAAAACATACTTTATAGCCAATAATTGAGCACTTCATTGCAATTTCTTGTGAGACGACCCAAAGTCTAAATACTTCGGTTAATTCTTATTTTAGATTTGTTACTTGTGACAACCAAATTTAATTTGATGTGAGAGTTGTTTGTTAGTTTGGAGCTATGCTTAAACGAAATTCTAATTTCTATAAGAGAAATTCTAGACCGACAACAATTTTTGTGTCAGTCTTTTGCATTTCTTTTGTTCTATGATTTTGCAAATTCCCTAACCTAATATGCCATAATGCAGAATGATCAAGAGATGATGACTGAGGTGTTATTACATTGATGCATGCTGAATATGATGTAGCTTGAACAGGTTAAAGATTCTGAAATGCATATAGTCTACTTCTCTATTCAGCTACACCAATTGTCTTCAAGGTTTTCTTTTTCTAAATTGCACAACCATTTTCATCAAAAAAGTAGTTGACATTTAGAGTCTGGGGTTAATTTTGAAACAGAAATCAAATTGAATTTAAAAGTTGGAATATAGAAAACATAAAACAGTTGTAAATTGTTAAGAAAAATGATGGTTCCTGCCAGGTTTGCAACTATTTTTGTTCCATCTGGCATGTTGATAATGACAGGGTTAATTTTGTAGATTCTTTGGAAAGACTTGTGTGAATAGGCTGCATGATTTGTAGCTCCTGAGTCAATGACCTAGAAGGTTGGGCTAAAAACTGATAATGATATGATGTATTATATACCTTTGTTGGATGGGTAAGGTAGTGTTGCTTATCTAATCAATGCTATGTCTAGGTGTCTGAAACATCACCCATGTTCAATTGTCTTTCTTGTTGTAAGACAGAGACAATGATATCTTATAGTGGAGAATCGATCACTCAAACCTCTTAAGAATCTTACCACTTTGGATTCCTCTCTGTAACCCCTCATGATGCTAAGCCCACAAGTACAGATATCCATGCATCTTGAGCAGCTTGGCAAAGGTCGAAAATTTTCTATTTCTTCCCAAATCGTCTTCAATTATGTATAGCAGTCCATCACAGATATCTCTCCTTGCTTGCTTGCAAACATTTCCTCTTCAAGTTCAGCAATTTTGTACATATCTCCTTGGCACTAGCGTTGGTTCAGTTCTTTCCATAGTTCCTCTGCTGAGTTGATCCAAATGACACTTTTTGCTATGTTAAGACTCAATGAATGATTGATCCATGATACCACGTATGTATTGCATCTTTTCCATATGTTATACAAGGGATCTTCTTCACCTGGTCGCTATAGTGAACCATCAATGAACTTGATCTTGTTTTTTCTTCTTAATGCTCTCCACATTACTCTCTCCCATACTTGGTAGTTATTTTGTTCCAACATAATAGGAATTAAAGTTGTGCCTGAGCTTTCTCTTGAATGCAAGAAAAAATAGCTTACTGGATCTAACAACGAATTTTGCTGATTCCTATTCGAATTTGTCTGCATCTGATTTAGATGACTTAGGAGACTCGCCAGTGTCTGCAAATTAATCATTGGATTTTTCTCTGATGCTATTCTTCAATCGGATTGGATCTTCTTCCCAAAATTTGCTAATCGAAAATGTTCACTTAAAATTTTGATTCTTGTTCAAGTGACACAAATCTCATTACTCACTATTGTGTGAATCTCGAAGGAAAAGAACATAAAAATAGAAGAAAGAAGATTTAAGAAAGAAAGTTGAGAGAGAAAGTGGAATCAAGAAAGAAGGAAAAATTGAGAAATCGATGAAACTCGTTAGAATCAAGAAATGACGTGAATCACTCTAATTTCTGTTGATTCAACTTTCGAAGCTCAATTCCTTCCGATTCTTCTCTTCATGTTCACCACACTATATTAAAGTAGTAAAAATTTAAGGAGAGAAATTAAAAAAACGTCACACTCAAAAATTATGACAAAAAAATTACAAACTTTCTTTCTCAGTTTGAAAATAAAATCATATTAACATTCTAACTAACTAATACAATTACAAGCTTAACTATAAATACAACTTAACTACTACTGCATAACAACCTCATAACTAAGTGTGCCATATTAACATTAGTAAACTAACTAATTCTACTAATATAGCTTATTCATCATCCTAACTAATTTCACCCTCTCTCAAATAACACTATATATTTTCCATATTATAAATTATACTAAAACATCATAAAATAAACGAAAATTACCGATAATATTTCAATATAAAAAAAATTAGCCTCAATTTTGACCACCTCCCATAATTCATGTGATATACACAATTTGAAATTACGTTTACAATTTCACGGTGAGCTGCTAGTTTGCTACGTGTCTTTGTAAACGTTGTGTTATTGAGTTATGACATGATTTTGTCGTACTTTTTGACTTTTTCGTTCTCTAAGACCAAGACTCAGACTTTTTTCTTGTCAGATTTACAAAATTGTGACTTCAAATACTTATATTATAAAATACATTTCTTTCCTCTTCCTATAAATGAATACATCACTAATTCACTATTCCTTAATAAATAAATATTTAAATTAATCAACATTTCAAATGTAAATATATCAACCACTGTAAAACAAGACAACCACAATTTCGCTGTTTATTATTTCGTGTATTTTCATTTTGCATGTCATTAAATGCCTAGCCCATGCCATCTCACAATCACAACAAATTGATGTAATTTTTTTGTTTTCAAAATAAAATAATTAAATAAATAATGATTTAAAATAAAAGAAAATTATAAAGATAGCAAAGGAGAAAGACGAAGCGGCAGCAACAAAACAGAGGCTGCAGAAGCTTGAAGTCTTAAAACTTTTGCGAGTGTGTTCCAGTGACCAAATTATGACCGAATTAAAAAACTGACATAAAAACTAGACTCTCTCTGATACCCTTTCTCTTTCTATAACCTTGGGTATATCCCTCTGATTAATTATTAATTATATTATTATTTACTCGTTATTGTTATCGTATAGTTCCACCGCTTCAAAATTTTCACCTTCTTCTCCTTCTCTCTCAATTCGATTCCCTTCACTTCTCCGATCTGACTCGCCGAGTTCCGTTTCTCAGCTGGATTCGGTTCGGCCTCGGATGAGTTGACTCGGAAGATCGCTCCGCGTTTATCGCCATGGTAACTCGTCTTTTTTCTTCTGATCACGTGCCGAATATTTTGATTGGTTGTTGAATTTGCTTTGACTATTGGAGCTGCGTCGTTGAAAATCTTGGACCCGCAGATTATATTTAATTTTGAACTGTTCTTTTTATTATTATTATTATTTTATTTTTATATGTGTGTGCTTGGGATATGTGTGTGATTCTGTTTCATAACTAGCTGCTTTGACATTCGCGTGTTTCCGGCGAATTTTTGAACTTTTTTTTTTTTAATTGAAGAAATGAAGGAAAATTGTGATACTGGATAATTGGATATATTTGCATTGCTAAGTGATCGATGATCGTGTGCGATGTTAGATTGTAGTGACTGGTGAATACATATAGATATGAGAGATGTTACTTTTTGTATATAGTTGAGTATTGTTAGAAAGATTAGTAATTGGAAATAGAATTGAGAGTTCGAAACCTGAGCTTAGACTTTTCCACCAAATCCTACTAATCCAAATGAAGTCGTTGGAGTTGGAGGGAAACTAAAACTTAAAGTAAACAAGTTATATTCACAATTTCACCAACAAGAAGTAACCATTTGAAATGAACTAGTGTTTCATGTGTGATATGGATATAATTTGATGATCAAGATGCAGTTTCAATTTTCCTGAAAGTTACACGTATAAAGCCATAAAGGTGGGCAATAAATTTTATATCTTATATTCCAGTCAGACTAAATTTTAAAAGCTAGTTCGTGTTAGAATGAAATCCTAATCACTTATGAAATATAAAGGTTATCTAGGACTCAAAGGGCAATATTGGATTTTATCATCCTTGCCCCCCAGTGCTCAGGATTAGACAACTACTTAATCCATACAAATTTATGTAGGTCTTCTAGGAATATTAAGCTTAACAGGAAATAATATTATATTATTATATAATGTTTTAAATTTTTCAATATCTAATTTATAGCTTGTATCTAATTCTTTTGAAATTAGTATGTTTCTACTGGTTGATGCTGTCGAACGGCAGCACTGGTTCTCTTGATTTATATGTCCGCTTGCAATGTCTAATGTGTTTGCTGTTGCAGTCTGCATCAGTGAACATCATTGTAGGGTCTCATGTCTGGGTTGAAGATCCCACAGAAGCATGGATTGATGGAGAAGTTTCTAAGATCAGTGGCGAAGAAGTGCATGTTCGCTTGACAAATGGGAAAACGGTTAGTCAAATCACCTATACTCGGTGTGTGAAAATTGTCTAGCAGATTTTTTACTTTATAATTTTATATACTGTTTTTATGTTATTGTATCTTTATATTCAGTACTAATCTGGCTGGGTTAGATAGATCCCTTTCAGGATTTGTGTTTTACACAAGGGCTTTCTTGAATTGCTTAAATGTCTCATTTGCTATATCATCTAATCAATTGTGCCTTGGCTATTTACTTTATTTCTTTATTTCTTTAGTTACAGAAATCCTAACTTATCCGTATATAATTAATATGACTATGTTTTTGTTGTTTAACCCTGTAAATAGAGAAATCAGCATACGGCTTACAATGACAATTTAAAATACCGAAAATCTGGTTTCAGGCTATCAAAACTATCTCCAAGGTTTTTCCCAAGGATAATGAAGCTCCTCCTGGAGGTGTAGATGACATGACAAAACTCTCATACTTGCATGAGCCAGGAGTTCTACATAACTTGGCAACCAGATACGAACTCAATGAAATCTATGTAAGATACACATATTTCCATTATTCTGTTTAGTGCTGAAATAGTTTGTATAACCAACCAACCTGCTTCTCCTCTAACATTGTTGTAGACTTATACTGGCAATATCTTGATTGCGGTGAACCCATTTCAAAGGTTACCGCATCTATATGATACACATATGATGGAACAATATAAAGGTGCTACATTTGGAGAGTTGAGTCCCCATGTTTTTGCAGTTGCAGAAGTTGCATACAGGTAACTAAAGATGCTTGTGTCATTGGCTTTCTGTTACATGGTTTACTTATTTCATATTTAAATTTGTTAGGGCGATGATCAATGAAGGAAAAAGTAACTCAATCCTGGTTAGTGGTGAGAGTGGCGCTGGTAAGACAGAGACAACAAAGATGCTTATGCGATATCTTGCTTACCTTGGGGGCCGTTCTGGAGTAGAAGGGCGTACAGTTGAACAACAAGTTCTAGAAGTATGATGAAGCCTCAGTTTTCTCTGATACTCCATCTTTTGCATGTCTTTCAGGATGTTCAACCTGAATTATATTTCCTTCTTGCAAACTTTATTAGTTATATAGGGATTCTTGCAAGCACGGAAGCTGTTTCATTACCTTTGTTTCTGTATTTTGTTTACTGGCAGTCTAATCCAGTTCTTGAAGCATTTGGCAATGCAAAAACAGTTAGGAACAATAATTCAAGGTGAGACTATTTAACACTGCGTGGTATTTTCAAATAAAACTATGTAAAAAAAAAAAGAATTTATGGGAGGCGATTCTGATTGTTTTACTTTAACAAGTGAAGAGACATTGTATATTTTTCATAATTTTTTACTCTGTTCAAACCATGGTCACTAATGGTAGGCGAATAAGATGGTTCGGATAAGTTCATCAGTAGTTTATATTAGAATTTAGGGTTCTGCTTGTTAGTATTATGTTGCACAATACTATACAGTTGCATAGGGCAGGCAGCCTCATGCTTTAGCTCCCACAATGTGCTGTGTGCAGGGAAGGTTTTGACCTATTATGTGGGTGAAATAGGCATCCTTACCTTGCACTGTTTGGAAACCATGTGAAATATAATAATATAAGTAAAAGTGGATTATATATTTTTTCTTGTTCATAAATCATATTCTATATAACATCCCTGATATTGACATGCAGTCGTTTTGGTAAATTTGTTGAGATCCAATTTGACAACAAGGGAAGGATATCCGGTGCAGCTATAAGAACTTACTTGCTCGAAAGGTCCCGTGTTTGTCAAATCTCAGATCCTGAGAGAAACTACCATTGCTTTTATCTTCTTTGTGCAGCTCCAACTGAGGTTAAAATCCTTTTGCTCGATGCTGAAACATGCTCCCTTTTGCGTTTTCCCCAGTGATTGGATCATATCTTTTTAGGAGTCCTATTTAGTGATTTAACTCTTTTTTTGTAGGTAAAAGAGAAGTATAAGTTGGGAAATCCTAGTTCATTCCATTACTTAAATCAATCCAAATGCTATGAACTGGATGGAGTTGATGATACCAATGAGTATATTGCAACTCGTAGGGCAATGGATGTTGTTGGAATAAGTGAGGAAGAGCAAGTTAGTCCTCTTGAACCAATTTTGTTAATGCAATGAAAAATTTCCATTGGAGGTTGATTTATTGTTGTTAGCTATATGTTTCAGGAGGCAATTTTTAGGGTTGTTGCAGCAATACTGCACCTTGGAAATGTTGAATTTTCAAAAGGAGAGGAGATTGATTCTTCTGTCATCAAAGATGAGAAGTCTAGGTTCCATCTTAGTACAACTGCCGAACTTCTCCAGTACGCCTCCAATATACTAATTTTGTGAATTTTATATTCATTTATGTACTGTGGACTCATTGATATATTCTGGACAGTTTAACATATATAATTATTGTAGGTGTGATGCTAAGAGCTTGGAGGATGCACTGATCAAGCGTGTCATGATAACACCTGAGGAAGTCATTACGAGAACCCTGGATCCTGTTGCAGCTGTTGGTAGCAGGGATGCATTAGCTAAAACCATTTATTCCCGTTTGTTTGATTGGTAATGAAACTGTGAAGACTGTTTCTATTTGTCTGTGTGCAATGTAGTCTCATATAGATCCAGTCTCTGTGTGCAAGAAATAGGGAATTTTTTTTAATTATTTAATGTGAGAGAACTACTACAATTAGCTATAACTCAAGTCATTACATTTTCTAGTCTTTAAACAGTTCTTTTCTTGCATAAGGACTAAATTTTCCTGAATGTGTTTGAATAGAGTATTTAAAATTTTGAAGAATTTAAAATATTATGTAGTTAAATTGTCATAATTCAATTACATGCAATTTTAAAATGGTGACTTCTAGTATGCATATGTTTATGATGGCTATAGTGCCTATGCAAGTATTTTAAAAAATTAAAGTCACATTTTTTTTCCATTTTGGTAACACTTTTTTTTAGAAACACTTTTTAAAAAGCGTTGCTAAATAATAAAAAATGTAACTTTAATTTTGGCAACACTTTTTAAAACATTATAGCCATTATAGCATAGACATACTAGAATCACCCTTTTAAAATATCTTGTTTGTATGTGCAACAAGAAAATGTGAAATGGGATATACATGTGGCAAGTTTCAGAACAATTATCTCCTTCTTACAACCAATCAAATGTTAAAGGAAGAGAAAATAAACAAAATAAAAAATTTTGAGAATTCCCTCTCTTATGAGGGTGCCTTATGTTCTTTGTTTTGAACTAAACAAAATACCTCATAAAAATGCTTGGGATTTGTAAAATTCTTTTTATCAACATCTAAACAAATGATATCCTGTTAAAGGATTTAAAATACTCTTAATAAATACATTCCCTCCTTTAAATGCTTTATCCGAATGCACTCTCATTTTAAATTTGTTTATCTATTATGAATATGGCTGATTAGATACAAGTGTAACGTAAAAGAATGAAATAATTTATCTAATTGTTGGAATAAACTCGCAATAGCTCATTGAACTTTTTTGTTATTGGTTGTTCATGAGGAACATAAGGTTATGTGAATGGATCAATGCTATCTTTGTATTTTATTAAACAAAAAAATCAATGGCTTCTCTAAATTTCACTTCTTCTAGATTCTTATTTGACTTCTCACTGTTGTTTTTAGGCTTGTGGAGAAGATTAATAATTCAATTGGGCAAGATCCAATTTCAAAGTCTATCATTGGAGTTCTTGATATCTATGGGTTTGAAAGTTTTAAGTTCAATAGGTAAGCTAGCTTTCATCTGGGCGTATATTGTTTGTATATGGTCTTGCATCTGATAAGTTTGTTCCCTTGAAGTTTTGAGCAGTTCTGTATCAATTTTACTAATGAAAAGCTGCAACAACATTTTAATCAGGTTTGGCATTCTCAAACCTATTATGTTATGCAATGCAATTCATTCCTTCTCTCGATATATCTCCCCCTGACTTAATGTTGCAGCATGTCTTTAAAATGGAACAAGAAGAATACAGCAAGGAAGAGATTGACTGGAGCTACATAGAGTTTGTTGACAACCAAGATGTTTTGGATCTAATTGAGAAGGTATTTTACATTTTACCACTGCTTACTGCACTGTTATTTTCTTTTATACTGTTTGAAGTATGTAGTTTTTTTATTACCAGTTAACATATGAGTAATAATGTATTTTTTTGAAAAAAAAATATATTGTAAATTCATGGCATATCAAATATTACATAAGTGTTTCTGTAATTTTTCCTCAATGGCATACTTCACGTAAATACCATCTATGTTACTCCCTCACAGGAAGTTCATGCAATGATGCTTGCATTTTTTAATCTTTGCAGAAACCTGGAGGAATAATTGCACTCCTCGATGAGGCCTGGTATGTGGCTGATAGTAATATCTTTGGTTTTCTAAATATACTTTCTGTACTTACTTCATTTAGTATCTTAGTTTTATACTTCAGTGCTATTCCCAATTTGTTTTCACTAGGATATGTAGGGAACATGCATCAGGTATTGCCTGGACATTGTAGTTTTGTTGGACTCATATCAGTTTGGCTTTGACACAGTATGTTCCCTAAGTCCACACATGAAACATTTGCTCAGAAGTTGTACCAGACATTCAACAAAAACAAGCGTTTTATCAAACCAAAACTTTCAAGGACTAGTTTTACCATATCTCATTATGCAGGAGAGGTATGTAAGCTTGTCCTTTTTCTTGATAAACTTTGTGACATGTATTTGTAACTTTTGGTTCAACATCTTTTCTCCTTCAAATTTTTTACTTCTATTTTTATTTTCCAGGTGACATATCTGGCTGATATGTTTCTTGACAAAAACAAGGATTATGTGGTTGCAGAACATCAGGATCTGCTGACAGCCTCAAGATGCTCATTTGTGGCAGGTCTATTCCCCCCTTCTTCACAGGAGTCTTCAAAATCATCCAAGTTCTCCTCAATCGGGTCTCGCTTTAAGGTATTGTTTTACTTGTTACTTCCTTTTTTTGAGATCTTTCTTGAAGCAAGTAAAGTTTAACTTATTTCAGCATTTGCCACTTACTTTTGGAGAAACTCTATTCCCACATTTGGTAATTGTTGTAGAAGGACACAGATAGAGAAATAAGCAAAATGTCTTTGTCATGAGACAATGTTTGCCAATTTTTCATTCACCCAAAGACTAGGAATAGAGACAAGGACGGAGACTCGATTTTTTTCTTGTCTCTGTTTCTCGTCTTCGTAGTTTCTATCCAGAGACACTTATCAAATATGAACTATGATTCCCTTGCATTAGGATGAAAGAATAAATAGATAGGGATCTTATGTTCAGTGTCACGGCCATGTTCATCTAGAATAGATTAAAACTTACGTAGTTAGTAGAAAAACATAGAAAGAAGGATTAGAAGATATCTTAAAATGAGCACAAATATTGTTGACACTAGAACATCTCAATGAAGGGGATTTTAATCTCTTTGACTAGATGCACTAAGTTATTTATGTGAAACACCAGGAGTGATGCCATAGTAAAAAAACTATATCCTAAAGTATGTACGTTGGCTTGATTTTAAGCAAATGCTTGAAACTTGAGCAAATATTGCATTTTACTATCAATCTTTTGCTTTTATGTTGGCAAAATGTATTAATTTAATTTTCACATGATCTCCATAGATGCAGTTGGCCCTCCCTTATTATAACAATGATCATGAAATAAACATGTCATTGCAGTCCTAACAGTTTAATCTTTTAAGTCAACTCAGTTTCTATAACTGCAATTCTGACAGAGAACTGAGAGATCATATTCCAATATTAACTACCAGTCCAAGATATTCATGATTGGAACTTAGATGGTGGATTTTATTTCTGTTGGTTGTCTGAAGTTTCATTAGCACGTACTGAGATCAAACTTTGATTCTACATGCCGTCAACTCTGTATTTTAATTTTTATTTTTAAAGTTCTGGTTTCCCTCATTAAAGAAAGTAACCATGATGATGTAGGGTAGGTGTGCATTCCAATGTTAACCTCATCTGAGTCATGATAATAAAATCCTTGACATCCCTGTTGTAAGTATCTGGAAAATTTTGCTCTTATGTTCTGTGACAAGTGACACATGTTCCTGGAAAGTGCAGCTACAACTTCAGTCATTGATGGAAACCCTAAGTTCAACCGAACCTCACTATATCAGATGTGTGAAGCCAAACAATGTCCTCAAGCCTGCTATTTTTGAAAATCTCAACATTATTCAACAATTACGCTGTGGTGTGAGTATATGGTGTATATTTGTCAATATTAGCTTTCCTTTTAATTAACATGCAAGGAGAAACTTCAGTGGCAGCCATTTACAGTTGGTGTTTGTTTATTTGTTATTTGCTTTAGGGTGTCCTCGAGGCTATTAGAATCAGCTGTGCAGGATATCCTACTAGACGGACCTTTTATGAGTTTCTTAATCGATTTGGTGTTCTTGCCCCTGAAGTTCTAGATGGAAAGTAAATTACACCTCCTAGTTTCTCTCTTTTTTTTTTTCTATCTCCAAATTGGCAAATGATTTCTACATTGTATTTCAAGAAACTTGTCTTATTTTTCTATTTCTAATTTTTCTTTTTCAGCTTTGATGACAAGGTTGCATGTCAAAAGATCCTTGATAAAATGGGTATGAAAGGTTATCAGGTGATTAACTACTACTTGAAAAATGAGTTTCTTAGCCAAGCTATACTATGCTACATAAATGATAATATTCACATATATGTCGATCATTGATTGATCTATAACCAATACATGGTAGTTTGGGTTCCCAGGAAAACTTTTCTGGATAACATCTGGAGTGCCCAAATGTTTTGATATTCTTATGGAACCCGTTGGAATAACTTTCCACTATATCATGTTGTATACTTGTCCAGGGTTGATGGTTGGATAGAGATGTATAAAGTTAATTGCATGATAGAACAGTTCTTATGTCATCTACTAAATTGAAAGTTTTGGTTCGGATATTTCTCCATAATTTCTCACTTTATTAATATCTTATGGGCACTTGAATTTCTAATTGAATTTTTTTTGTTATCCTTATTTCTTGAAGATTAATTTTTGTATCTGGTAAGTTAGTGAACACAAGGAAGTTTATATAGGCAAATGGATTTGTAAACTCCAAAATCACGCAAGAGTTACTGTGGTCTGACAGATAGGCAAGACCAAGGTTTTCCTGAGAGCTGGTCAAATGGCTGAGTTGGATGCAAGAAGAGCAGAAGTTCTTGGAAATGCAGCCAGAATCATTCAGAGACAAATAAGAACTCATGTTGCACGGAAGGAATTCTTTGAATTGCGTCAAGCTGCAGTTTGTTTGCAATCTAATTTGCGAGGTATCATTGAGTTGTCATGCATGTACAATATTAATGCTGTGAATTATGTAAATGTGTTTAGTGTCATTAGGTTCTTTAATCCTTTATTCTTAAAATTGATTCTCCTTTCTTACTCGGTGAACCTACATTTCATATTTCATCTTTCATCAAATCATCATGAATATTCTCTTTGTGGCTTTCAAGAAGTTATCCTGCATTTGAATATTTGGGTTTTCCCCCTAAAGCATATTCCTTTCAGCATATGGGTTTATCTATATGAATATTATGAATATACTTCTATTTCAATATATTCTCATGGTTATTTTCAATAACAAATAGGTATATTGTCTCGGAAGCTATATGAGCAGTTGCGTCGCAACGCAGCAGCTTTGAAAATAGAGAAGAACTTTAAAGGATTCCTTGCCAGGAAATCTTACATAACAGCCCGATCATCCGCAATCACATTGCAGACAGGTTTAAGGGCTATGAAGGCTCGCAAGGAGTTTAGATTTCGGAAGCAAACTAAGGCTGCTATTCTTATCCAGGTGTTCTTGCTGACCTTTGGCATTGTTTATAGACTAAAATTATCATGCAACTTTTTTATTTGTCCTTGCCTTAGTGGTCTCTTGCGATATCTCTTCAGTCTCATTTCATTTTTTTTCCTTTTTATTCTGGTGATGAAAAATCTCTTCAGGCTCATTTAAGAGGGCATATTGCACATTCTTACTATAAAGGACTGCAAAAGGCAGCAATTGTTACCCAATGTGGTTGGAGAAGAAGGGTTGCTAGGAGGGAACTTAGAAAGCTTAAAATGGTTTGAATTGTGCTCTTGTTTTTTATGGTGGTTGATTAGTCCTATACATTGTTTTACAAGATGTTACTGTGGTGAATAACAATTTACATAACTTCATTTAGGCTGCAAGAGAAACAGGCGCCCTTCAAGATGCAAAGAACAAACTAGAAAAGCGTGTTGAAGAACTCACATGGCGTTTACAAATTGAGAAGCGATTAAGGGTAACCACATTATATGATATAATAATGAAATTGTGATTTTTGTCACCCATAAGAACGTGTCAATCTTGTTTTATTTGATAACAGACTGATTTGGAGGAGGAAAAAGCACAAGACATTGCCAAGTTAAAAGATGCTGTGCGTTCAATGCAAATACAAGTAGAAGAAGCAAATGCCATGGTCCTCAAAGAGCGTGAGGCAGCTTGGAAAGCCATTGAAGAAGCGCCTCCAGTTATTAAGGAGACTCCTGTTATAATTCAAGATACTCTGAAGATGAATTCCTTGATAGCTGAAGTCAGTAAGTTGAAGGTAACCAATCTTTGATTATGCAATTAACACTTATATACTTATCATTTTACTTGTCATAAGTGTCCAGAATGTTCCTCATGAGTTTCTTTTTTTAAAGGAAAATGGATGCTTTCTTTAAGAAAGCCAGCAATCTATCAATTGTTAATTGCTTTTCCTCCATGCTGCTAACTTTTTTCTCTGATTGATCGTCTTGTTTTTCCTGAATTCCTTGATCTCATTCACCTCCCACCAAATTTATTGATTATAGTCAGATGGTTCATCCTGCAATGGGTGAATTCAACTAAAATTGGAATCATCTAGCTTCTATTGTTACACTTAGTTTCTATTTGCTTGGGATGCGATGGATTTAAACTCTTGAGCTAGAGAAAAGGGACAGAAGCTGTTATCACTGATTTATATTAGGAACCTTAAAATTTATTATATTGGCCAGAAATGACTGGGAATGTATTCAGTGTCCTGATATAATCTCTTTATATTTCATACAGGAATCACTGCTATTGGAGAGGAAGGATAAAGAAGAGGCAAGAAAGGCTCAGTCTGAAGCTGAAACTAGAAACATCGAGCTGGTTAAGAAAGTTGATGATTACCAGGGCAAGGTGGTTCAACTCCAAGAAATGATTCAAAGGTTAGTAAAATTCTTTAGCTGTAAAGTTCTATACAGTTACTATTGCTTCTTTACTAATTACTTGCAGCTTACACTTCTTCCTGAGAAGAAAAGCTCATTTGGTTGTGCAAAGTTCCCATTCTATATTTCCATAAATTGCATTGAAAATTCGGAGATGGATTTCCATTGTCTAGCTGGGTCAAGATAAGCATCTTGGCGCCTGGTTTCTTATGTCATCACATTTCTTCCATGATAATATCATTCATTGGCCTCTAGAGTTAAGAAAGTAAAAGAGAAAGGGGAAGTCATCTTTCCATTTACTTTTGGCCTTTTAGGGGTGTATACATTTTTGGTGGCATGAAGGTTCATCATTATTCCCTGTCCAATTTCATAGTTATCAGTTCTCAATTCTAGAAATCCCAATGGGCAAACTGCATCTCATTTTTCCAAAGAGTGACTGTTCTAAAAATTATTACTTGCATGTTTAGGATTTTGTTTGTTGTAGATCTTTGCTTTTATCTACTTCTTTCTTGGTATGTCTCTGGATGCATTATGCCCTTCTAGCTCTTTCCATTCACAATAATCCTCCAAGGAGTAGTCTTGTACATGCATTTAAGTTTTCTTCAAAAACACACTCTATGATATAGGTTGGAGGACAAAATCTCCAATGCAGAGTCAGAAAATCAAGTGCTTCGTCAGCAAGCTCTAGCTGCATCTCCAACTGGAAAAGCTCTATCTGCAAGACCAAAGACAACAATTATTCAAGTAAGAAACAAAATGATGTCATTTTGCTTGCGATATGAAGATTTAATATTTTTGTGCACAATATGCAGAGGACACCAGAAAATGGGAAAGCCATAAATGGTGGTGGAAAAATTGGATCGGTGAGATGAACTGTTTGCTTTGATGGATATATCTTTGTCTTCTTTTTTTCTCCTTTTTTTCCTTCTCTCTTTCTTTGGTAACTTGTAACATGTTTTCCATGTGTTTCAGGATTTGACTCTTGTATCAAATATACGTGAACCTGAATCTGAGGGAAAACCACAAAAACATCTAAATGAGAAACAGCAAGTGAGTGGCTAGCTAGATACAACTAAAAATATGTACATGTGATATCTATATAAGATTATCTTTGCAAATTTCAGTCCATTTCTCCATTGTGTCTCCATACTTCTTAAAATTTGACTTTCTTTTTCATGTGATATCTATATAAGATTATCTTTGCAAATTTCAGTCCATTTCTCCCTTGTGTCTCCATACTTCTTAAAATTTGACTTTCTTTTTCAGGAAAACCAGGAGCTGTTGATCAAATGTATTTCACAAGATTTGGGATTTTCTAGGGGCAAACCTGTTGCTGCTTGTCTTATATATAAATGTCTTCTTCACTGGAGATCATTTGAAGCTGAACGGACAAGTGTCTTTGACCGTATCATTCAATCAATTGCTTCAGTTGTTGAGGTAGCTTGCTCATTTCTTGAATGATATAGTACCTTTGCAAGTACTTCTATCTATTTCTGGAAACACTTGAAATATTTAACTAACAGTAGCTTCTGCATTATTGAAGGCTCAGGATGATAATAACATAATAATAGCATATTGGTTGTCTAATACATCTACTTTGTTGTCACTACTTCAACGCACTCTCAAAGCAAGTGGAGCAGCTAGCTTAACACCCCAACGGCGGAGAACGGCATCGTCTTCTATGTTCGGAAGAATGTCTCAAGTATGAAGTAACGGCATATCCTTTGTGGAACTACTTTTGCCTGAATATTTAATTTGGTCATCTTTTCTCTTTTTGTTATTCTTTTCTCCTCCACAATTACAGGGGCTAAGAGCATCTCCCCAAAGTGCCGTGTCAGTTCAAAATAATAGAGGGATTGGCAGATTGGATGATTTGCGGCAAGTGGAAGCAAAATATCCAGCACTTCTGTTTAAGCAACAGCTTACTGCTTTCCTGGAAAAAGTATATGGAATGATAAGAGACAATCTGAAAAAAGAGATATCGCCGTTACTTGGATTGTGCATCCAGGTAGATTGTTAGTAATAATTTATATGAAACATGAAAACAACTACCAGTCAGTTATTGTTACATTTATAATCAAACTTCATTAATGATATAATCAAAACTAGATTCACACCTATAATCAGCAATATGATCATACTTGTTTAACATATATATAATCAAACTTCATAAACAATATAACCAAGCTAAATTCATATTTATAATCAAAATACCAATAAATATTCTAAAATAGTAGTGGCTGATTGTTTATCATGGAAATGGTTGATTATTCCACTTTGAAAATGTTTATTTACTCAGATGCTAAAACTTTGATACTTCTGTTGTGAAAGTTTGATTTTTTTTTTAATTATTTATTATTCTACTAGAAAAATATGGGTGAAACGTGAATATATACAAATATGGGTGATACTTCTTCTTCTTCATCATCTTCATCTTCATCTTCTCTGGTTACTATTTGTAGCAATATGAAATCAAATGAAGTGGACAATTGAATATCATGTTATTTGACTTCTAGTGGTAATCCAAACATGAGAAAAGAAAATTCAATCCT
Organism: Arachis duranensis; assembly: GCF_000817695.3. Classification (NCBI taxonomy): domain Eukaryota; kingdom Viridiplantae; phylum Streptophyta; class Magnoliopsida; order Fabales; family Fabaceae; genus Arachis; species Arachis duranensis. The sequence goes on from NC_029774.3 coordinate 43,869,210, forward strand.
AGACTGACTTCTTTGCATATCTTGAAAACGAAAATTTATTTTATAATGCTTAAAGTATTAGTTACATGCATGCAATGCAAGTAGTGAAAGATGTGGCTAATATTTCCAATTATTTGAGTAACTTATCCAGGTTATTTATTTATCTTTTTATCATGATGAAAACAACTGTAGGCTCCAAGGACTTCACGGCAAAGTTTAGTGAAAGGACGTGCACGTGCTAATGCAGTTGCTCAACAAGCTTTAATTGCTCACTGGCAAAGTATTGTGAACGGCTTAAACAATGCTCTAAAGATAATGAAAGAAAATTATGTGGGTTCTAAAGCTTGGTGATTAAATTACACAGTTTCATTGCCCGAGTAAAATCCTAATTAATCAAGTTTTGGCTTTATAGGTGCCCCCTTTCTTGGTCCGTAAGGTGTTCACTCAGATATTCTCTTTCATTAATGTTCAATTATTCAACAGGTAAGCTCCCTCCGCTGTATATGTATGTGTATCTTCATATTACATGTCAAATTGCTGCAACAAGAATGCTAACATTTTGATGTATTTAATTTGATCACTGCCAGTCTTTTGTTGCGTCGTGAGTGTTGTTCATTCAGCAATGGAGAGTATGTAAAGGCAGGATTGGGTGAATTAGAGAGATGGTGTATTGAGGCCACTGATGAGGTGTGCACCAATCAACCATTTGAGACCATTCCTTCTATTCTATATTTATATCATAACCTGAATTTGTCATGCACAGTATGTTGGCTCAGCCTGGGAGGAACTGAAACATATTGGGCAGGCTGTCGGATTCCTAGTAAGTCAGTTTTACAGAATCTTGAATTCAGATTCAAACAGACAAATAAACAAACAAACAAAAATCAATATTGCTCATCTTCCATTCAATTCTTAATCTCAGGTGTTGCATCAGAAACCCAAAAAGACATTTAATGAAGTAACAAAGGAGCTCTGCCCAGTGAGTGTCCCCTTTCCAATTTATAGCTACCTGTAAATTGATATACCGCAATTTGATTCTCTTCCTACTTATGATATTTTGGTCTTGCAGGTTCTCAGTATACAACAGTTATACAGAATCAGTACTATGTACTGGGACGACAAATACGGCACACATAGTGTGTCTTCAGAAGTAAGTTAAGATTGAGTTTAGTAAGACTGGCATGTTTATAACATTTTAATTTCTAGCTGAATGCACAACTTTTCCCCAATTCATAAGTAGAAACTAGAAACACAACTGAATGCGATAAATATCAACGCGGAGCAGCTCACCTTGTTATGCAGGTTATTACGAACATGAGAGCCATCATGTCTGAGGACACCAACAATGCTGTCAGCAGTTCTTTCCTATTAGATGATGATTCCAGGTATGACATAGAACATAACAATTTACCATTTCATTGCCTATCTTGTTATTGGTAATAACTTTTATCTCAAACCATTGAATACGTGGATGCAGCATTCCATTTTCAGTGGATGACATTTCCAAATCAATGCAGCAAATAGAAGTAGCAGATGTGGAGCCACCTCCAATGATCCGTGATAACTCAGGATTTGGGTTCTTACTGGCACGCTCCAAGTGAAATACAAAAAGCCAGTTATTCTTATTGCCTCTGGTGCTCTAGCTAGTGGCTGTTGTCCTACAATGCACTATACAAAATTTGCAAGTGCTAATACTTTTGTGCATACATATATATAGTATTGTTGTGTGTAAAATTATATTTATTTCACCAACCCTGGCTTCTATTATTGGTTTGTTGCCGGGGTTGATTCTTTTTTTTTTTTAAAAAAAATACCTGCATGTTTCGTCAACAGCAGGTTTATTTTTTATTTTATTATTTTATTTTTGAGAAGGCCATGTCACAATTGAGGTGACATGGCTACATAAGTAGAGGCTGGTCTGGGATACCTGCCTAATTTCTAATTCTTGATGGTATTTCAAGTTATAAGTGAGTGTAACTAGTTACTCTAATAATTTTGGAGGGCATTTTTGTTTATCATTACTTTTCTGCACAGGTGCAATTTTTTTTATTAACTATTTTTATGGCCGAGTTAAATCATAGTTGACTCTGGAACTGTACAGATGATATATCTTGTTGAAGGATTTTGGAGAAGCAACATTCAGGGGACTACGGACTACCACTCTTTTCAGTTTCAAATTTTGCTATTTTCACATGTGACTTATAGTTTGTCTGTATTTATGTCTTGGTGAGTTTTTTTCTTCATGCTTTACCTAATTATCTCATTTGTCAGTTTCCCTTTGCAATTTTACTTCCGGTACATACCAATGAATACCTGTAAGTATCCCAAAATTACACTTCATTCTATTATGGGATTTTTTTATTATTATTTTTTGTGAAATTACATTAATCTCGAAAGATTAAATGATATTTATATGTGAGAATAATGTCATTAGTGGCTAGTTAGAATGGTAGTTCTCTGGGTCGAATAGATGAAAGTAATTAGTTTTTCAGTTAGTGCTAAGCTGGAAAGTTTGTTGCGTTGCAATTTTGGGAGGGCATTTCAGTTAGAAGCTAGACATTACTTTATAGATATTTAAACATTAATGAGAATAGAGTTTTTCCATAGGCAGTATATAAAATAGAGGTGACTTGTAAGCTTTCTTAGGCTTAGAAGTAGCTCGAAGAAAGAGGGGAATGGTGTTAAAGTATTGCCTCTATCTACTTAAGGAGTATGGATTACTTGAAGTAAAATCAGTACCAACTCCAATGGATTACACAACTCGGCATTAAAAGAATTCAGGACTTCTTTATCATCAACATTTGAAGATAGAAGGTTGGAAGACTCTTGTTATTTGACCAATACTAGACCTAAGATTGGATATACAGTTAGAAGATTAAGTCAATTCCTTGACTATTCCATAACAAAAATGCTATTTGTACACCAAAATCAGCCACTAAAATCAGCCACTAGTGTATTTGTGTATAAATACATGTGGTTTAATTTATTTTCAATGTGTATTTGTATTCTAACATGTATTTTATACTAGTGACTGATTTTAGTGTACACGTAGCATAACTCATTCAACAAACAAGCATTTTAGAGCTGCAATTAAACTGTTAAGGTACCTCAAAGGGGCACTGGCTCTTGGATTGATATTTTCATTTCAAAGACCCAAACAGATTTAGAGCCAACTGGTTTTTCAGATAGTGATCGGGAAATATGCCCAAATAATATAAAGTCTTTATCATGTTATTTTTTCTTCTTAGGAGCCTCAGTTGTTTCTTGGAGTAAGAAACAAAACATTGTAGCAAGCTCAGCGTGTAAAGCATAATACGAGGCATCAGTTATAAGAGAAGCTCAATGGATCATCCATATTCTGCAAGAAGTAAACATCAAGCTGGAGAAGCCGACTGCTATATACTGTGACAGCCAGTGTACACTACATATTGACGCCCATCCAGTTTTGTACGAAAGAAAAAATAGAGATGGACTGCCACATAAGTGAGGGATAAATGGCAAGAGTAGGTCAGAAAGCTTTTGCCAGTTTCAATGGTTAATCAAACCACAGACATGCTAACCAAAGCATTGGCCCCAAGTATGTTTGAGCAGTGTCATAGCAAACTGGGAATGGTGAATGGATGTATCTGATTCCAGCTTGAGACGGGGGTATCGCATTATTGGCTTGTTAGAATGATCGTTCTATGGTTACAATAGATGAAAGTGGCTAGTTATTTAGTTAGTGCCCGAGCTGACAAGTTCGTCACATTGCAGCTTTGGACGGGATTTTTGTTAGAAACTAGAAGTTGGTTAGTAGATACGTACATATAGTAGTATGAGAATAGATTGCTATGAAGTATATATAGGATACGTTTCAGTGTCCCACTTGATTAGAGAGAAAAGAGACCAGAAACTTTGAACACCCTCACATCTTCTCATCCCTTCCGTCATATCATCTAAAGATTCAATTTGGTTCCTCATTCTCAGCACCATTTAATTTGTCATGTTTTGCACTAATTTTTATCTATTATATTCTTTCCAAAGCCACATTTCACAAAAGATAGGAGATTAATGTTACATTTTGATGAAATAGAGAGTATCGAGTGGAGTGTTTTCTAAGCTTTATGAAAGGTTAGCATATATTTTTTTAACCTAAAGTTGATTGTCGATCAGCAGAAGAGGGTACGAGAAAATGCCATGTAAACAATTCACTTTGACAATTATACAATAAAGAGATAAATATCAAATGCATATCCGAAAGATTCTAACGCTGATAAATTGGTACTTTTTGTTATTAACAAAATGATTCCTGAAAGATTTTAAAATTTGGCAAAAAGTGATCAATCGTCAATTAAGTTACCTGAAGTTAAGGTTTAGGAGTGGTGTATCAGTTAACAATTATCATAATTACAAAAATTACTTATTTTCAATTTTTACAATTTAAGAAACATTCTAATTTCAATTTTCTAAAAATTCTAGTTTTCTTTTTTCTCTTCTTTCCTAATTCCCTCATTGCACATCCCTAGCAATTTCCTTTTCCTTTTCCCTTCATCACTCATTCTGGTTTCTTTCCCTTCGGTCCCTTTAGGTTTATCTCCATCTCTTTCTGTTGCTACATCCTCGGCTGAGATCTGAGCAATCGGACTCTGGATGAGTAGGATGATGCCTTCGGAACGAGAGCTCCTGGTTCTTCACTTGCTTGTTTTGGTTTTAATTTTAACTCCTTAGACTTTGGAATTGATAATTGTTATTACCACTGTTGTGGATCCCTATTAAAATTCCAAGCAGAACCTTCTGCGTGGCCAAGGATGGCAAATTTGAAGGCAGAGTTGGGGATCACTGTGGAGAAATCAGCGGTGGTTCCATTAGAGAGTTGAGGGGTAAAGTTAAGATCTTTGCATGATTGTATGGACATTCATTTGAAGGAGTTGTTAAGGTGTTAATTTTGGTGCTATTAAGGTAAGGAATTTGAAAAGAACATGAATTCCATATTTTCATGGTTTTCTGAAACTTTAGAGAATTAGGGAGAGATAACTAAGGAAATAATAACAATATAACAGGGAGCAAGTTTTGATTTTTGAGAAAGGGATTGATTGAGTTTGCGTGAAAGAATGAGGATGGAAGTGGATTTTGGCCTTTCAAGATTGGAAGATGCAGAAAGTTTGAGGTGGCGGGGGAGGGGGGTTTGATTAGGGTTTTCATTGACACGTCACTTCCTAAATTTTAACTTCAGGTAACTCAATTAACGATTGTCACTTTTGTCAAATTTTAAAATCTTTTGAGGAGCATTTTGTCAATAACAAAGATTAAGTATCATTTTGTCAGTGTCAGAATCTTTTGGATATCGATTTGGTATATATCTCTAAAATAAAATGATTGAAATTAATAATAGGAAAAGTCCAGGGGCCAGCAGATTTATTAAAATCTGGCCAGCATTTAGTCAGCAAAACAAAAATGAGTGATTCTCCACTGTTGGATGAAATCTCACACCATTAAATATACTATTGATGGCTAATTGATGGCTACAACTCACCAAAACTGCTGGCCCCCTAACACTCCTCTTCATAATAATTTCAAGATACATCTCTCATATTTTCAAAGTAGCTATTGCTATAATTGTCAAAATAAGTTCTTCGTATATATTTAATATGAAAAAAGAGAAAACTTTAGACTAGATAGAAAAAATCTGTCGTTTAGGTCAAAATGCTCTGCTAAGGTTCTGTTTTCTTAATAGTGTCTGTGTCGTTTAGGTCAACGCTTCATTATTAATTTGGTGAACTGTAATTATGGTTAATCTCTCTACCACGTCTCTCATACCTTGCATGGTAAAAAAAAAGAAGCACAATGCAGGAAAGTCCTATAGAGAGTGACAAAAAGAGGGAAGGGCTGATCTCGTTGGAGAAAGAAGACATAAGGAAGGGAGCTATTGCATGTGCGATAGCCTGATGGCAAACTATTTGTAGCAAAATTATTCTCTACGGGGACAATGAAGGGTGCTTTGAAAGACATTTGAGGGAGACCAGAAGGTTTCAGGGTAACGAAATAACCAATTTCACTTTTTTTTATAAGAATTTGGACGTCACGAGGATCAAGGAGTGGTCTCCATGGCTATTCAAGGATTATGCTTTGCATGTTCGGCACTGGAGAAAAGGAGTAATGATGAAAGACCACGAATTCAATAGCATCTTGGTGTGGGTGCAATTTTAGGGCATCCAAGAGAACTTCAAAACTCTGGAGGTTGCCAAGAAGCTGAGGAGGGATTCGCAAGGTGGTGGAAGTGGACTTTTTCAATGTGATGGGAAGGGAGACATGGAGAACGAAGGATAGGGTGAAGGTGCATGATGACAGAATTGTTAGACTCCCTAAGGGTTGCGGGTTCGGATAAAACCATGTTGGATATGATTGTTAGGTATGAAAGGCTAGGGACTGTTTGTACTATAGTGCACAAGTAGGCCATGATTACAAGACTTGTCCTACTTTCATGGAAGACTCTAAGGAGAATCAGATGAGAAAAGATAAAATCGGTAAGTGGGTAAGAGCAGATTAAATTGGTGTAAAGGTTGAGCCAAATGACAATAGCAGAAACATGGGAGAGACTATAGACCAAGTGATAAGAAAATAAGAATGAAGAATGAAAAGATAAAAAAAGATACAGACGAATTAAAAGGAATAACAAAAGACACAGACGAAATTGGAAGGAATAAGAAAAGACACAGCGAAAACACAAAGATAGATAAAGAAGTTTTTCTACTAGAACTTTAAAAAATCTGTTCTTAACAACATAGGTAACAGGAAGGGTTTTTTCTACTAGACTTTCAAAGAACCTATTCTTGACAACTTAGATCAGAGGGCTGAAAATTGTAAGAACTAACACTATAGAATTACCTTAGGTTGGATCCTTTAAATTTCTTCATGTAAAGTAAAACAAATAATTCACGTCATTTGAATACACATTGAAATACTTGCATAAAGCAACCATAAAATTTTATTCATAAAAATTTGTTTAAATTGTCTCAAAAAAAGTGTTTAAATAGGCCTTTAACAGATTAACCTAAAAGATAAAGTAACTTAATTTGAATTTTCTAAAAATAAGATAATTAATTTAAATCAAATTTGATTTTATTGAATTAGATTAGATTTAATTTAAATTTAAAATTTTAAAGATATGATAACCAATTTAAATCATATGCGATCTTATTAGATTAGATCAGATTTGATTTAAATTTAAAACACTTAAAAATACTACTAAACAAAACAAAACCAAATCAAATCTTTTGATAACCCTAACAACAAATCAAATTTAATTCTAATAAACTAAATTCGAATTTATGTCTTCCCAATGAACTTGAAAGAAATTTTTGAGCTTTTCGTTGTCCTCCCTTACCTCAATGGGCCTTATAATTGTTGTTATTTCAGTACTATTATTTTTTAGACGAATTCTTGATCTTCTTGATGTCCAAGGCTGACATGATATAATTCTTCTAGTATTTAGATCTTTGAACGTGACAAGATTACCATTCTACCCTTTAGCTCTAAAATGCCAAAAATACTTTTTTTGAACAGATATCATTCTCTCCCTCTTCAAAAAGATTCATCCTCCAATCTACATATATATCAAAAGGAGACAAATTAGATACACTAAACAGAATTAGACTGTAATACCTACCAAAAATAATTATTTTTGCTGGAATTATCCTTGATAATCTCCGTCACTTGGAATGGACCATCTTCTCTAGCAAGTGTTGTTTTCCTGAATGAGAAGCTCTTCTTCCGTCCAAAAAATTCAAATTAATCTTTGGGTTCAAATATCATGATTTGATGGCTCTTCTTTAACCACTAAATTGTGGCTATGTCCTTCATGTGTATAAATTCAATATTTTCAACTTTTTTTTACCATCTAAAGTAACACCATTACTTAAGGACAAAAACAATAATACTAAAATAGTAAAAAACTTAAAAACATTTAGAGATTCACAAAGATCACAACGAATAGAGTTATAAATATCAGAGTTATGAAAATATTCAATGTCTTGCGCAAAATTATCCAAAATAGGCCTAACATAGAAGATATGCTCATCCAAACCACTAGCATAAATTAGCACATGAACAAACTCTTTAGGAAACAATTCAAAAATATTTGTAGAATATTTAATATTGACTTACAATTAGAAAAATCATTATATTAAGACCTAATTTGGGTAAATAACTTAAATAAGTTCTTTTGGAAAAAGAGGTTAAAGCATAAGGACTTTTATTAATAGTAGCTTATAAATAAGTTATTTTGTATTTGGATTTTTAGTTTTAAAAGTACTTATTTTAAAGTTGTAGCGTTTGGATAAATAACCCAAAAAATACAATTATTTCTAACACAAAAGAATGAATATTAAAATAACAACGATAACAAATACTTTCCAATATTGAATGTTGATTTTACATAACCTAATCACTAATATTGTGTATGATATGGTAGGTGAAAATAAAAAATAAATATAAAATGTGTGTCAATGTATATTTTGTTGCTGTTTTTTATTTTTTTTTTTATTTTTTACTTCTATTAGAACTCTTTTCTCCTTTATTGAGGTCAAGAACTTGTTATAATTAACTATAAAAATAATAGCAAGCTATATAAAAATAAAATCACATGTGAAAAAAATAAATTAAAACTGAAATTTCATACCACAATTAAATACAAATTTAATAATAAAAATAGAGTGATAAAATGATAAAAAAATATCTAGAAGGAATATATGCAGTAGGTTATTCAGATGGAAGATTATCTTAAAAATTGTAATGGAGGATCAATACCTCCAGCAGATGAATCATTACGTGAAAATGGTGATGGAGGGCCTGTACTTCCAACAGATGGAACATTGCGTGAGAATGATAGTGAAAGGCCAGTGCTTCTAGCATACCTTGCGTGAAATTGGTGGTTGAAACATTTTTCACAAAGTCAAGGAAAGTAGATCTTTTTTGTTTTGAAAGTTAAATTTTGTTTAAGGAAGTAGTAGAATGCCTTATCGAAAAGCATATCAACTTCAAAACAAAAAAGATATATTTTCCTTTACTCTATGAAAAATGTTTCAAACACCATTTTCATGCAAGGTCTGCTAGAAGCACTGGTCTTACACCATCATTCTCACTCAATATTCCATCTGCTGGAAGTACGGACCCTCCATCACCATTTTCACGTAGAGGAGTGCTAGTGGGTCAACAACTTTTGTGATTTATAGCCATCAAGTAGTCATCAATGATGTTTTTTAATGGTGTGAGATTAATCACTTTTCTTTTGCTGGTTACATACAAGTCAGAATTTAATAAAATTGCTGCCCCCTAAACTTTTCCTTTCACGTAATGATTCATCTGCTGGAGGTATTGATCCTCCACTACCATTTTCAAGACAATGTTCCATTTGAACAACCTATTGCATATATTCCTTTTAGGTATTTTTTTTATCATTTTATCACTCTATTTTTATTATTAAATTTGTATTTAACCGTGGTATGAAATTTCAGTTTTAATTTTATTTTTCACATGTGATTTTATTTTTATATAGCTTGCTATTATTTTCATATTTAATTATAGCAAGTTCTTGACCTCAATAAAGGAGAAGGGAGTTCTAATAGGAGTAAAAAAAGTAATAAAAAACAGCAACAAAATATATTGACACATATTTTATATTTATTTTTTATTTTTACCTACCATATCATATACAATATTAGTGATTAGGTTATGTAAAATTATCATTCAATATTGTAAAGTATTTGTTATTATCGTTATTTTAATATTCATTCTTTTATGTAAAAAAAATTATATTTTTTGAGTTATTTATCCAAACGCTACAACTTTAAAATAAATAATTTTATAACTAAAAATTCAAACACAAAATATCTTATTTATAAGCTGCTATTAATAAAAGTCCTTATGCTTTAAGCTCTTTTTCCAAAAGAAATTATTAAAGTTATTTACCCAAACTAGACCTTCTACTTCTTCAAAAAGCTGTGAATTCACTTTTTGAAAAGTTAAAAGTTTTTTATAAAATGGTGCCAAACAGGCGTATTATGACTTTTCATAATCCAAAAGTAAAAAAAAAAAGTAGCTTCTGCTATTTCCCAAATGGGCTCTAAATCTATTCACAGAAAAATTAATGATATCTGTACGTATTATAACCTAGGAAAACCAAGCACAAAATTCATAGAAATATCAATCCATGTATGAGTAGGAATAACCAGAAAAAAAGTACAAGATATTCGAGAAAGCTTGAGATTAAACTTTTTTACATGCAATAAAATTATAATAACAACACGCATACATCTATGATATATAAATAACATATGAATTTATTTTTATTCTACTATGAAACTTTAAATCAATATTCCCACAAGCAATAGATATAGAGCAAAAATTAGATTTAGTTACATAAAAATACTTCATATAGTCAAATATTAAGAAGAGTAAAACCCCACTTCGGTCTCTAACTATTTACGAAAAGGACCTGTCACTCCTTGACCATTAGAAAATAACAACGCGATTCTTATCCATTCTCTCTGTGTGACTGAACGGACCTTCTTGTAGGTTTTCAGGTAATTGGTAACCGAAAAAGCCTACGTGTATCGGTCACTTTTATACGTGGACTGACTATAGTTGATAGGACAAAGCCTGTATATAGTCATAAAAAACGTTGCAATTTTGATTCCAGTTCTTGAAAAGAGCAAACGCAAATGTTAATGTGAACCCTAAATATGAAACCCTACCTTTAGTGATGAACATGAAAGAGCATTTATCATGTTCAATCCGTCGTCCATGGAAAGAGAAGTCGATGGGCTCTTCAAGCAAGAACTCTGACAATGTTGACATGGCAAGAAAGAAGTTCACACATCCAACCTGCAAATATGGAGCTTATGCGATTCTTTTTGAATCAACCACATCAAATAATCCAAATAAGTCATTCTTTGATTGCATTTATTTTAAGGTACCATTAGTATTCACTCCATTTTACAATCTTCTCTATAATTAGGTTGATTAAAAAATAATTATTCATAATTGTAGACTCCTTCAATACATTGTAAATATTTTAAGTGGCTGGATGAACTCATAACTGAGTCTGACTATACGATGGTGAAAGTGCCGAAGATGGAAGTTCATGGTAGATTAAAGGAGTCAGAGAATAAAATTAAAGAAATTGAGATTAAGCTATATAATGGAGTTTAAAGAAGAAATTACACAAGACAAAATGGATGTATCATCATGGCATTTTTCATTGCCGTTTCTCTTGAATTCTTTTTTATTGCACTTCAACCTAATAGGATGTAAAAAATTGTAACTTATTTTGGATATTAATATTATAAGTTAGATACACATTAAGGATGGTAACTGAGATGTAAAAATTGTTGGATTTTGATGATGGAAAGATTGTTATGAGTTAAATTGCAAGTAAGAATATGATTTATGTTCTTTTAGTATTTTTCACTGTGTTGAATTGAAGTGACAATTTCTTAGTATTTTGTTATTTGAAGTATGTTTTCATACAATTTCATTGAATCAAGAATAAACCAAATTCAATAAGTAATGTAATCTCTAGCTTGAAATACAAATATTTAATATATAAAAAGTTGCAAACTACTTACAACATGTAACATCTCACAAAGGCAACACCTACATGCCAATACATACTATCCCCCTGGTAACTAAATAAAACAGATAATCTAAAGTGTTTAAGTACTAGAAGTTCCAAAATACTTAACCAATACTATGCATAGTTTGCATTCAAATATAAGTTACAAAATACTATCTGATTTGATCGAGACTATATATCCAAAATACTAGTCATAACTATCTAGTCCTCATTTTTTTCATGGAGTTTTGAAAGGTAGTGCAGTGGAGCCAAATTTCTCAAAGCTTGGTGGTACTCCGAAGCTTGTTCCCTTAATTCCTTGTTTGAGTCCTGGTGTTGGGATGAATTGGAGCATCCTAGCTGTTGTGCTAGCACTAGTTGCTATCTATGTCTCGAGAGAAATTTCAATAGACTTAGTTGATCTTATAGCAATCTTTGGTTGGGTTAATGGGATTTGGTTTGTGGGCATAGTGGGTGAAAGTAACAATCCATGAACTTGAGGTGTCAATGACTTACGAATTGGCTGCTTCTTCTTAAATGGAGCAAAAATCTGTGAATCGTTGATCATATTTTGCAAGACATGATTTCTTGTAGCTGTGGTTGGGTGTTGGATTAAGTATAGCTGCGTTTGGTGCAAGTGATCCATTTCCATTTGCATTACTATGTTCATTGATGTTTTAAGCCTATTTTTTTTGACAAAACATAATGTGAATTAGAATCTGAACATGCCACTAAAAATTCAGTTATAATGTTAGTTTTTCACTACTATTACATCATTTGTAAGAGCAGACTAGGACACTGGAATTTCTTCTCCTGTTTGTTGAAGTGTCATTAGAGTAACATTTCTTAGTAACTTCTTCTTATGCTTCCTTGCTTTGGCCTATAATTTTTGCATAGTATTAGGTATCTTATTTTAAGTCACATTATAATTTAATAACATAAATGAGTTATAAACTAACCACAGGATCTAGTACTGCAGATGGAGCAGCACTAGATTTAGGTGCAATATTAGCTGAGTTATCACCCTGTAAATAATAATAAGACATTTAGAAGACACATAAATTCCTCATTAACCATTTCTAAGACACATGAACCCCTCATTAAATCATTTGCGAGACAGATAAACCCCTTCAATACTCACATTATAAAACATTTAAATTCCTATAAATACTAATACTAGTTTAATTATTATACCTTTGATTATCTTGCCTTCTTCTTCTTTGGTTGCCAATTGGAATTCCTTGGAACTCCCTTACATGTCTTATAATAGTGATCTCTTTTTTTTCACTTGCTACATGTCATCTCAAAGGCTTTCTTTACTTTGTTCCCTGTTAATTGGCTCTCAAACACAGGATCAACAGTTCTTCTCTTCCTAAGACGACCAGGGGATCTCTTGATGGCAGGTGCCACTGACCTAAGAGCATCTGATGTCTCCCAAAATTTTTCACTATTTACAGGTTAAATTGTTATACCATAAGTGGCACACATGGTATCCATGGTAAGTCACTCATGCACAAAATCTTCAGGCTTTAAGTTAAGTTTCCGCAACCTAAAGATTGCAGCAACTGCATGTTTACATGGCATGCCTACAACAAATTGCCTTATTAGAAATTTCAACATTAATGTAGATAATAGTAACTACAAAATTACTAGTACTAGAGAATTACCAGTAAGCTGCCATAGGTTACAAGTGCAGGTCTTTTCTTTTAGATTCACTCCAAGCTTGTTTTGGCGTCTTTGAACCTCAAAGATAACTCTTTCATCATCTCTAGTCCACTCAGTTGTCCACTTAATGCTTTCAGACTTAATGAATTCATCCAACCTTTGCTGTTGCACAGGAGCCAATTTTTCATGATAATTACTTAGCATTTTCTTATGTCCAGCCATTTTTCTCATTATATAATGCCTTAAATCCTCACACATGGTCAAAATTGGCTTGCTCCTACACTCCACAATCTTAACATTCTAAACCTCACACATATTGTTAATGATGTTATCAACCTTTGGATAGTGAGAAAATTGACTTTTAGTCCATGCAGATTCACAAAATATGGAGAGATACTTCCAAGCTGGTTGGTTCACCGATTTTAACTTGTCCATATTCGCATGAAACTCAGGAGTTGTTGTACTCCTTGCACATTGCCACACTAGTCCCTTGGATTGTTTATCTTTTCATTGTTTAACAAAATTTTTCTAGATGTGGACGACACAGTTCCCATGATGCGCCCGTGACATAACTTCTTGAAGATCAACCTCCAATTCTTTTCACACAATAGGCACACAATCATTGGATTAATAATTCAGTTTGGGTATCAAATAAAACAACACATAAAATAAAATTCAGTATCAATACAATAATTAACACATAAATACTTAACAAACCTTCTGTTGATTGGAAATTTCCAACCAAATTCAGTGCATGAGCCTAGGTCCTCATAGAAGGGAGTTAAAAACCACCTTCATGTTTCAGTACATTCATTGTCAACCACAGCATAAGCAATTACAAAGAAGTGGTTGTTATCATCTTGAGTCACGACTGAAAGGAGGTGGCCACCAAAATAACCCTTTAGGTGACAACCATCTAGCCCAATTAAAGGACGACATCTTGCCTTGAATCTATGTTTGCATGCATTTAATGATATGCATAGCTTGTCAAACACAGGTGGTGATTTAAGTTGGGGCCACTATAGCTGTTGACCCTGGATTACTCTTATGAAGCTCACATAAGTAATCTCTAACCTTCCTGAATTACTCCTTTTTTTGTCTATAACATTCTCTCTAGCTGTCTTCAAAGCTCTACTGATCATTTTAGGGTAGGTGTGGACATTATAGTCCTTTTTCATGTGCTCTAAAGCTTCCCTAGGTGATAGTTATGGCTGTGTGACCAACCTCTTCACTAGCTTGCTTGTAACCCATGATCTACTTGCCATGTTGTTTGTAAAATTTTTACCATAAGTGTGCTCCTTAACATATGTTTTAACTTGAAAATACAGTTTCTGGCTGTTCCAGAAAGTTAGGATTAGCCAAGGACAATCCTTTTTAGCACACTTTGCTCTCACTTTATGCTTTGATTTAAATTTAAAACATCTGAAAATACTAATAAACAAAATAAACCAAATCAAATCTTTTGATAATCCTAACAACACATCAAATTTAATTCTAATAAACTAAATTCGAATTTATGTCTTCCCAATAAACTTGAAGAAAATTTTTGGGCTTCTTGTTGTTCTTGCTTAGTCCAATGGGTCTTATGATTTTCGGCATTTCAGCACTACTATTTTTGAGACAAATTTCTAGTCTCATTGATGTCAAAGATCGGCATAGTATAATTTATACAGTATTCAGATCTTTGAACGTGACAAGATTACCATTTTATTCTTTAGCACTAAAATACCAAATATACCCTTTTGAACACATATTACCAAGGTAGTGGGGTTGTGAGGCGTAAAAACTTCCTACCAAATTGTCTGATTGAGAGATTTTCAAACCTCATTGTTAAGAACGGCAAGAATGAGAGAAGATACAAACTATCACAAAGGAAACAGAGTAACTCAAATACAGATCTTAAGTAAAGAAAACCAAACTAAATTTGATAAGAGTAACTCAAATACAGATCTTAAATAAAGAAAATCAAGCTAAATTTGATAAAAGCCCTAACGCGTCATCAAATACAGAAGGTATCCTCATTGAAATTCAAAACATTAATGTCACTACTTTTGTTTATTCAATCCAGTTTAAGAGGATGAAAAGGATGGCTTGTAGTGGGTAGGAAGGGATGGAGAATGTTATCGGGGCAAAAACGAAGGGCTGAAAATGAAGTGGATGGAGTTTAAGTGAGTGATGCTAGTTTTAATAAAAATAGGATGGAGGATTATGGAGGGTGTTAGCTATGCAATGGCACCCAAAGCACCATGAGAGTCCTTACATGAAACTATCGAAAATTTGGAGAAAATTCTAATAGTCCATAATTTGAAAGGGATTTTATTAGCATGGAAGGAGTATATGGAAGTGAAAATATTAGGGCACAATTCTTACAACATATCAATTTTAGTCAAAGATGCTACAAACAATCAAGAATGGAGATTGGTGGGTGTTCATCTCAGCACTTTTGAGCATACCCAATTAGTGCAATACCAGGAATTAGCAGCTCTTCTTCTATTTGAAGGCAATGTAGTAATCATGGAAAAGTTCAATACAATCAAGAATTAACCCCAGATTTACGCTTCTATTGAAAATATTAATTGTTTTATTGATGATAATTATCTCGTAGATCTTGGTATGAATGAACAACACTCTATTTAGTCTAACCAAAGGATGGCAGGAGAGCTAATTAGAGAGCAGTTGGATCGAGTCTTAGATGGGATTCAATAAAGGGGTCTATATGATACGGTTGTGGTGAGGAAATTAGTGATAACAGTTTGGACCATACTCCTCTATTGTTGGATATCGATCCCCCAAAATGGCCTACTAAGAGGCGAATCAAGTTTTTGGAGAGGAGGTGTGGTGTAGAAGAGATCCGAAAGATAATTTTGGAGGCATAGAGGACGGCTATTGAAGGTTCCCCTATGTATTCACTGGCTTAAAAACTAAAATTATGTATACATAAACTGGTGTAGTGGCAACAACATAACTAAACCAACTCCAAAAAAGCAATTGAAAATATATGTAGAGAGCCAACAAAAAAAAGAGGGTTGAATGTATGATGGGAGGTGTGATAGATGAATTGGAGGCAAAATTGGAGAATAGTACAACAAAGAAGAGAGTTACTAGAATAAGAAATCAAAATGAAAATGACTTCGCGAGGGGGACTGAAATACTAAGTACTTCCATCATAAGTTCCAGTCTAGAAATTAGAGAAATAAAATCTGGCGATTAGTTGGAGCGATAGCATTGCTCAGGTAACGAAAAACTATTTCAAAGGAATATTTTCAGTCACTAATCAGGAGGACTTGAACCCTCTATTTGAGGATTTTACACTTACAGTTACAACTCACATGAACCGTAGATTTCGGAAACCAATGATTAAGGAGGAGACCAAAAGAGCCACGTTCAGTAGTTGTGCTCAGAATTCTCCGAGGGATGATGGTTTCGTAGCCAAATTATTCCAATTCTAATGGGAGATAACATGAGAAAATATTTTTAGAACAATGAAAATTTTCTTCGACAGTGGTAGAATGTTAAATAGTTTTAACCACATTTAAATATGCTTACTCCAAAAGATTCTAGATGCCAAAGATATAGATATGTCACAGATTTGACCTATTAGTCTCTCTTCAATTTTTGACCTATTAGTCTCTCTTCAGGTGTTCGCTGTCAATCATCTGCTCTTTACGGAGGATTTTATCATATATAGTAAGACTACAGAGAAATTATACAATAATATTTTGGAATTGCTTTATGCATACAAAGCAATCAGTGGCCAGAAAGTAAATCTCAACAAGTCTGTAGTTTACTTTAGTCAAAATACACTCCCTATACTCAGACAGCAATTGGCGGATAAAACTGAACATAAAGCATATTGGAGCTCAGGATAAATATCTTGACTTACCTTCAATTGTTCACAGATTAAAAAAGAATACTTTTGGAATTATCAAAGATAATGTTCAAAAAAAAAATTCAGGCTTGAAAAAGGATTCTTTTATTCCTGTGTATACTATGTCTTACTTTAAACTGCTAGACATTTTTCTAGATAAAATTCATAGAATATTAAACAGTTTTGGTGGGGCAATGGGATGAGAAACGGAAGATGGTATGGATTAGTTGAAGCAAGATGATCAAGCCTAAAAGGAAGGAGGATTAGGTTTTAAGAACCTGAACGCTCAAAATTTAGCATTGTGAGAAAATAATTTTGGAGATTGACTACCAATCCTAACTCTCAGCTCAGTTGTATATTGAAAGGAAAATACTTCTGATATAATTCACCACTAACAATTCAAAATGGGGTTCACTGGTCCTGGAGATGGCAAAGTCTATTAGAAAATTGCAAGGTAGTGGAAAAAGAAATGCATTGGAGTATTGGGTCTGGGGAAAAGGTTAGCATTTGGCAAGACCCATGGTTTCCCCTTTACCCATTTCAAATTACTACCAATAACAATCTGAATACAGATATATTGAATTAAGAACTTACTAACGGTAGAATGCAGGTGGAATCATGACATGATTACTGCTGCTTTTGCCTTAGAAATTGCTTCTCGAATCCTGGCTACATCTATGAACAATGAAGGCAGAAACAATAATCTGGTCCTAGAACAAGAAACAACAATACAATGTAACATCAGGTTACTTAATGGCCTATGGGTTTTCACATGCCTCAATCAAGTATTTTCCCCAAATTATGCATAATACAACCATATGAAAGAGAATTTGAGTCCTAAAAAGTCCTTCAAAAATCAAAATATTTGTTTGGAAAGCGTTGCATGAAAAGCAACCAGGGTTGAGCTTGATTCATTAAAGGTTTCCTTCGACCTCCCTGCCGTCTCCGCTGCGGAAATAAAGCAGAATCAATAAACCACTGTCGTTAATGATGTGGCCCAATTGGAGATGTCTATAGAATGTTGGTGGACGAAATTGTGATTCCCTTTTTTCTTGTAATTGGATTTATGCTCTGAGGGCATTGTTTATTTCCTTCACAATCT
>NC_029774.3:43887513-43887799 GCF_000817695.3 Arachis duranensis
TGGTTGTCAGGCACACGTTCATAGGTGAGAATGATGATGAGTGTCACGGATCATCACATTCATCAAGTTAAAGAACAAGTGATGTCTTGGAACAAGAACAAGTGAAATTGAATAGAAGAACAATAGTAATTGCATTAATACTCGAGGTACAGCAGAGCTCCACACCTTAATCTATGGTGTGTAGAAACTCCACCGTTGAAAATACATAAGAACAAGGTCTAGGCATGGCCGAATGGCCAGCCTCCCAAAGAGGGTTCAATCATAAAAACATGATCAAAAGCTTCCC
>NC_029774.3:43888045-43888231 GCF_000817695.3 Arachis duranensis
GCCAGTTCCGGCGTTTAACGCTGGAAATTCTGAGGGTGACTTTGAACGCCAGTTTGGGCCATCAAATCTTGGGCAAAGTATAGACTGTCATATA
Organism: Arachis duranensis; assembly: GCF_000817695.3. NCBI lineage: Eukaryota > Viridiplantae > Streptophyta > Magnoliopsida > Fabales > Fabaceae > Arachis > Arachis duranensis. Next base: position 43,888,140 of record NC_029774.3, read on the forward strand.
TTGCTGGAAAGCCCAGGATGTCTACTTTCCAACGCCGTTGAGAGCGCGCCAATTGGGCTTCTGTAGCTCCAGAAAATCCGCTTCGAGTGCAA
>NC_029774.3:43888486-43888749 GCF_000817695.3 Arachis duranensis
GCCAAAAAGCGTATAAATTATCCGCTCATCACAACACCAAACTTAAATTGTTGCTTGTCCCCAAGCAACTGAAAATCAAACAAGATAAAAAGAAGAGAATATACTATAGACTCCAAATTATCAATGAAACTTAGCTCCAATCAGATGAGCGGGGCTTTTAGCTTTTTGCCTCTGAACAGTTCTCGCATCTCACTCTATCCTTTGAAATTCAGAATGATTGGCTTCTTTAGGAACTCAGAATCCAGATAGTGTCATTGATTCTT
>NC_029774.3:43888943-43889213 GCF_000817695.3 Arachis duranensis
GTCCCCAATTAGAGGTGTCCAGGGTTCTTAAGCACACTCTTTTTGCCTTGGATCACAACTTTATTATTATTTTTTTTCTTTTTCTTTCTCCCTCTTTTTTTTCTTTTCTTTCTTTCTCTTTCTCTTTTTTTCGATTTTTTTTTGTATTCACTGCTTTTTCTTGCTTCAAGAATCATTTTTATGATTTTTCAGATCCTCAGTAACATGTCTCCTTTTTCATCATTCTTTCAAGAGCCAACATTCATGAACCACAAATTCAAAAGACATATG
>NC_029774.3:43890573-43890851 GCF_000817695.3 Arachis duranensis
TGTTGGAACCTCCCAACACCAAACTTAGAGTTTGAATGTGGGGGTTCAACACAATACTCAGAGCAATGTTGGAACCTCCCAACACCAAACTTAGAGTTTGACTGTGGGGGCTCTGTGTGGCTCTGTTTTGAGAAAAGCTCTTCGTGCTTCCTCTCCATGATGACAGAGGAATATCCTTGTGCCTTAAACACAAAGGATTCTTCATTCACTTGAATGATCAATTCTCCTCTATCAACATCAATCACAGCCCTTGCTGTGGCTAGGAAGGGTCTGCCAAG
>NC_029774.3:43891025-43891284 GCF_000817695.3 Arachis duranensis
GATTTTTGCAGCTTGCACCTCAAAGATCCCTAACTTCTCCATTACAGAGAGAGGCATGAGGTTTACACTTGACCCTAAGTCTCTAATGCAACAGAATTGCAAGTTCCATGGACTTCCATTGGAAGATCCTCATCAGTTTTTAGCTGAGTTCTTGCAAATCTGTGATACTGTCAAGACTAATGGGGTTGACCCTGAGGTCTACAGACTTATGCTATTCCCTTTTGCTGTAAGAGACAGAGCTAGAATATGGTTGGACTCG
>NC_029774.3:43892714-43892928 GCF_000817695.3 Arachis duranensis
AGGGCTGTGATTGATGTTGATAGAGGAGAATTGATCATTCAAGTGAATGAAGAATCCTTTGTGTTTAAGGCACAAGGATATCCCTCTGTCATCATGGAGAGGAAGCATGAAGAGCTTTTCTCAAAACAGAGCCACACAGAGCCCCCACAGTCAAACTCTAAGTTTGGTGTTGGGAGGCCACAACCAAACTCTAAGTTTGGTGTTGAACCCCCAC
>NC_029774.3:43893186-43893777 GCF_000817695.3 Arachis duranensis
AAAAACAGAATGAAAAACAGAAAGAAAAACAGCACACCCTGGAGGAAGAACCTTCTGGCGTTTAAACGCCAGTAAGGCTAGTAGATGGGCGTTTAACACCCAGTCTGGCACCATTCTGGGCGTTTAACGCCAGAAAGGGGCACCAGACTGGCGTTAAACGCCAGAAAAGGGTAAGCTCTTGGCGTTAAACGCCAGAAATGGGCACCAGCCCGGCGTTTAACGCCAGAATTGGCTCAAAACGCATTTTTGCTTGCCACTTGGTGCAGGGATGACTTTTCCTTGACACCTCAGGATCTGTGGACCCTACAGGATCTCCACCTACCCTACCACTCTCTCTCTCTTATTCACCCATTCACCAATCACCTCAACACCTCTTCCCCAAAAACCCTTCACCTATCAAATCCCATCTTTCTCTTCACCACTCACATCTATCCTTCATAAAACCCCATCTACTTCACCCTTCAAATTCAAAACACTTCCCCTCCCAAACCCACCCATACATGACCGAACCTTGAGCCCCCCCACTCCTATATAAACCCATCTTCACTCCTTCATTTTCACACAACCAAACCACCACTTCTCCCCCTTTTT
>NC_029774.3:43895834-43895978 GCF_000817695.3 Arachis duranensis
AATTGGCGCGCTCTCAACGGCGTTGGAAAGTAGACATCCTGGGCTTTCCAGCAATATATGATAGTTCATACTTTGCTCAAGAGTTGATGGCCCAAACCGGCGTTCAAAGTCACCCTCAGAATTTCCAGCGTTAAACGCCAGAAA
>NC_029774.3:43896730-43900857 GCF_000817695.3 Arachis duranensis
TAGCCGTGCCGTGATAGGGTGCGTTGAACATTTCCACTGAGAGGATGGGAGGTAGCCACTGACAACGGTGAAACCCTTGCTTAAGCTTGCCATGGAAAGGAGTAAGAAGGATTGGATGAAGACAGTAGGAAAGCAGAGAGACGGAAGGGACAAGCATCTTCATACGCTTATCTGAAATTCCCACCAATGAATTACATAAGTATCTCTATCTTTACCTTTATGTTTTATTCATCATTCATATCCATTTGAGTCTGCCTGACTAAGATTTACAAGGTGACCATAGCTTGCTTCATACCAACAATCTTTGTGGGATCGACCCTTACTCGCGTAAGGTTTATTACTTGGACGACCCAGTACACTTGCTGGTTAGTTGTGCGAAGTTGTAGTGATCACAATTTCGTCCACCAGGCAGCCATGATGCCAGGTAAGCACAGGTGGGGAGCCACGTTAGCCTTTTTCATTCGGTCTGACGGTGGCTTTTGGATGGAGGGACTGATCCGTCCAACTTTTAAGGACGTCAGAGACTCAAAAGTATTTTCCAATGGCCAAGAACAAAAATATCTGTAGGATAAAAGGTCAGGAACCTATTTGTCATTTTCTCAAAAAAAAGAGAGAGTAAAAAACAGAAAGAAGGAGGGACTTAGTGAGTCACGTGATTCACCCGCTCCCCAACCCCAATTATTTCTTTCTCTTGGAACCCTTCCTTCTCTTCTCAATCTCATTTCTTCTTTCTTCCTCTTCTCTCCTTCTTCTTCATCTCTTCTATATTTTCTTCTTCTTCTTGCAATTATATGCTATTATCAAACTCACTTATCTTACTTCCTTTCTTTCTCCTACTCTATCTCTATTTATTCAAAATCTCAGTTTTTCATAACCCTCAAATCAAGAAGTTCATCTTAATGAGTTAAGTCCGATTATTATTGAGGTTTCAAGATAACTCTTTGACTCAATAATTAACTATATTTCTAATTTTTGTCATTTTTATATTTATGGGTATACATAAATCCGAGTTAGGGTTATTAAGGTTAAAAAATTTGGAGTTTTTGTCAAAGTGAGTAAGATTATGTTAATTGACAATATTAGTAGCTCACAATCATCATCATTGTCAGGGCGGAGCTTAGTTTAGACAAGGGGGCCATGGCCCCCCAAACTTTTATTAAAAAAATTAGTAATACTTTTTCAAAAAATAAAAAATAGTTAAGTTGGTTCAAATATTTTACTATAACTTAAAATACCAAAATTCAATCTTCATCTCTTGTTTTTATTGCACAATAATTTTAGTTTTAAAAATTCAAAACATGTTGGATTTAGACTGAATTGAGTGTATTCGTATTTCGCAACTCTCTATTCAATAAGCAACACTTCCTCTACCTTTGAGTTCAAATATAAAAAATTAGGTATTTTTTATTTATATAATTTAACATTATTTTATATTTGACTGTTTATTTAATTTAATTTTTTATATGATAAAAAATATTAGAATATTCAATAAATATTGATACTATTGTATTTGTATAAATTGATAAAATTTTTTAATAAATATTATAAATTTTAATATTTGTCCTTCTAACTTCTTTTTTACATATTTTACAGGATATATATTCAAATTTTTATATAAAATAATCATAAAAAATAAAAAAATTGATGCATTTTTTAAGAGGAAGGTTAATATTTAAGAAGGAGAACATAAAACTTTTACAATATCAACACCTATAGATAGTTCTTCTATTTTAATGAATCACGAAAAAGTGAGATACAACTTTCAAAAGTTCAAAGAGTTGCATCTGATTAGTTTGACCTTAATTTTTTGAAACGAGACCCTCGAAAAAGGTTTCAAATTTGGCAATATCACTCAAATCAGAGAGATGAGGTTAGACGAGCTTATCTTAAATGGAGTCCATATAAAAAACATATTGACAATTATTTTCTATCTGCCCCCTCCCCCTCCAAATTTTATTTCAAGCTCTGCCACTGATTGTCATATTTCTAGAGTTGTAAAGTTATTGGATATCATTTGGTAGCTCATTGGCGCTCAGAGTTGCTTCCGGTTCCTTGGAATCAAGTTGTGAGTGGATATTATTATCAACATTTAAATTGAATTATTATTTTTAGAGTTTGAAAATATTTGATTATTTTGACTTTTAAATTTTTGAAATAAATATTGATTTGTGAAAAATTTATAATTTTATAAAAATAAACACGAGACGATATTTATATATTTTGTAAAGTATACATGTTTTCTTACTTGACTTCATTAAACTTTAATTAAATTTTAGTATGCATTCTTTTTTTTATATATATATGATTTATTATGAAATTTGGTAATATGTTATAAGAATTAGGGATTTATTATAAGTGATTCGGTTTGGTTTAGTTTGGGTGACTGTGACTAGAAAATCGTAGTTAACTGTGGTTATGACGTTAACTTAGATCCATCTAATTTATACCTCAGCTAGTAGGGGCGTTGCTACCCAACGTGTAGGGCACACGTTGGATTTGTTATACCGTATGGACACACTAGAAGAAAGGGGTACTTTTAGAGTTGGAGTCGTCCTAAGTATGTAATATTTGATTTGATTTGACTTTTGGAATGAGAACTCCCATTTCAGTTCATTCCGCTTAATTATTTATTTATTCATTTGCATAATTAATTAAATATGAATTCCTCTTCTTTAGAAAGAAATATAATTTTCAAGGTAAAATTTGTATTGTCTCTTGTGGATTATGGATATAATATTTGCTCATTGAGTTGCAAAACTCACCCTATTATATCTCCATAGTAGATCTTATACATTTCGGTAAACCCCTTTTATTTCCAAAGGCTATGTGATATGTAATGGAACTTTCATGCAAAAATTTAGTTTGTCAATGTTCCATGATGCAGACAGGGTCCTCGTGTGAGTTATGTTATTTTGAATCTCGAATTGTTTAGATAATAATTATGATTTGGTCATGTAAGACTTATGCATTTAACTATATACTTTAGTTATCAACTTTATATGATATGTATTTTGACATGTTTGGTTGTGAATATGATTGAAATATGTTATTGTCTCTGAAAATGGATATTTATTATTTATAGAAAAATAATATTTATGTTAGTAAAATCCTAAAAATAAAAGAGATTCTATCAATTTTTTTGAAAATTTGATAATTTGAAATTGGTGAGAAACTTGTCCCTTGAACGCCAATTATGACTTGGTTCGGACCATGACAAGTTTGAATCCTTCGTGGAGTGATGGCAAGCAGTTCAATCAGCGGTAGCGCAAGGGGCCTCAGCGACAGTGATTACTTTTTGCGACGCTGAAACTGGGGGATTTGGAAAACTCGTAACACTCAGATTTTTGAGAGAGAGAAACTAGATGCGGCAAGAGCATTGGAAATAGCGCTGAAGGTTCATCAAAGATTGCATAGCCATACTGCCATAGTAGTTTACTGGATGCTCAATAGAACTCTTCTTTTGTTTCATTCTTCTCAAGCATTTTCTTGTCAGATTATGATGCATTTGGCTCTCTTGGGAGATCCTCAATTTCCTGTCTTTTGGTCCCACTTTTGGACAACTATTGTATTATTTTCTCATAAGTAATACAAATATCTTAACTTTGTAAAAAAAAATAGATAGATCAAAGATACCATGAACTCTGAATAACAAACAAGAAAGCACCTAAACAGATATATACCTTTTGTGTTTTTGCTGAATATCCACTTGAATAAACAAATATGGCATGAGAAAAAAGAGAGAAACTATATACGCATATCCAACATTTCAACCTCAACTTTAATACCTGATTAACAGTAGTGTTATATAGTTCAAACTACGTATACGTGAGCTCCTCATGATTCACAACTATCTCAACATGCAAAACTTGCTACCATTTTCCATCACGATCTATGATGAGTTCTCATTTTCATTCTGAACAGCAGGTTGCATTTCTGATTTCTTTTTCTCCTTGAGAATTACCTGCCTAGGCATCACATCTAACAGAAAGCTTGCCCCATTCCACGCAGAAGCGGAGACCTTGAGTATTTGGAACACTACCGATATTTCATACGACAGGAAAATCGGAACAGTCAGTGCCGTGGTTGCCACAGTAAACACGGCTTGAAGAAAAATGAACATTAAAAAA
>NC_029774.3:43900897-43905004 GCF_000817695.3 Arachis duranensis
ACACAACAATGAATTCAATAATAAGAATAAAATGTTACCAATCAAACATGAGCACAAAAAAAGATTTAGGGAAGTATGAGAGAGTTGTTAATTACCTGTATGAAGTCATAACTTCAGGATCTCTTGAAAACCTTTGCCGGCGTAAGACATTGACAATAAGATAGTATAGAATTTGCCACAGAGAATAAACCACTAAGGGAACCAGAACCAACCACGTCCAGAGATAGGATTTATCTTCGGCATAAGACCATGTATTTCTCTCTGTCTTCAAGGCCTCCAAGGCCGTAGGGTTCCACCATCGGATGGTAAAGAAAACCAACCCTGGAAATACTTATTGGTTAGAGCCTTAAGAGCCTTAAACAAACCTAAGTTCATTCCAATGATAGCATGTCTCTATTGTTGTGATGTCTATATGAAGAAGTTCAAGCTTCTACACATCAAGAAATATTCAAATAGCAGTTTTTGCAATGTAAATGCAAGATACAGTGATGCATATAAGAATTCATGTAGACATGGTTATATATTTAAAAAAAATGTATGAAGTAGGACAATGAAGCATGGAATGTGAAATGAAGCCTTGAAAATTTCCAAGAACAGGTAGAGAAGTTTCTAAAGAGAAAGGATGAGTGTGAATAGACGAAAAGAAACAGCAAGAATACCATTGAGGATTTGTTCTTTTTGATGCTGTTGTTTAACAATGAGGAGCGGATTATCAAGAATAGAAACATATAAACCAAAATATTTTGCATTTAAGTTAAAAGCAATGTAATTAATAATCATGAGCCAAAAATCCCCTGTCGAAATATAGCTGTTAGCAGATAGCACTGTAAAATATAACATAAAGAATGGCAGCAAATGTTATATATATCACCCAGATGCTGAATTAATGGTAACTATGATTACGATAACTACGAAACTTTAACTACACTTTTTTAAGTGTAGCTAAATTAAGGTCACATTATTTTACTACTTGACAACACTTCTTAGTTTGATCACACTTTATTTTCAAATTAAAAAATGTTGCCAAATAATAGAGAAGTGTTACCTTAATTTTAGCTACACTTTTCAAGTATTACCAAAGTTTCATAGCTACCATAGCCACTATAGAATGCACCCACATACATATAAATTCTACCCACAAACACTAAAAGTAAATAAAATAAAATAAAGTATAAAATAACCCAGATATTGATACATAGAAAATGGCATATAATTATCTATTAGATGGATAAGGGCAAAAAAAAGGGGTAAGAACAAAAGATTGAGAGATGTATAATAAAAACAAAAACAGAACAAAGGAAACAAGCTGCACTATAGCTTTGTAGTCGTTGTTAAAAAGGCAGCATGCTACATGAGTGTACTGCTGCTAAATGGAACCATGCTACAGAAGTGTATTGCTGCTATAGCAGTTTTTTGGTGACATAGACTGAAACAAGAGAGGTATATAAATGAAGGTATAATATACCAGGTAAAAGATGGATAAGAACACTGACAATTTTGTCTACGGAACTGAAGACCAAGCTGCAGCGCCAAACAATCAAAGCCCACGCCAACGGCCCCTGCAATGCAATTGCACTTTGATAAGCTACAACACCAACAAATGAACTAATTTTCTGCCACGATGCCAAATTACCAGCGAGAATGTGCTTACCTCGGCAAACGAAAAGCAAACCAGAAAAAGCTTTTCATTTCTTGGATAAAAAAGAAGGAAAACCAAGAAGATTGTATTGGCATAATAACAAAAATCCTGAAAACACAAGAAGAATTGTGTAACTAATTTTGATTTCTTATGCTTCTATACTGGCAACTTACAAAATTAATAACTAGATCCCCATGATATTGAGAATATTGAAACAGTGTTCTAGTGACTTCAATTAGCAAGGAATTGAAACTCTGATTGAATCCATCAAGCTATCTTCTAATGATTTTGTGGCCCTCTACCTCCTAAACACCATTCTACTCTAGAAATGCATGGGCGTCAGGATACAAATATAAGATAAACACAAAAATATGTTTAGTGCCAAAGAAATGTACAAGACAACGTGTCCCAGAACACATGTTTCCTATATTTGTGTCGCTAAACAGTGGAAAGCGAGAGGACACCGTATTTATGTCCTATTTCAACTATCAAACACACCCTGACATTAATAACATCATCTGTATATTTGACAGTTAAACATTACTCTGTTCCATTCCCAACAAATGCCAATACGTGCTACAAATGACAAAATTATTCCTAGGGTAAGAAAAAAGCAAAAGCAGTACTCCAATTCATTCATATTCCTATACTTCAGCTTTGTTCAATGACACTCATATTCATCCTAGAAGCATGCCTAAACATAGAATAAACTTCTAAAGCATATGACTTAAAGTAGCTTACCAGAAGATAGTAATGCCATTTCTTGAACTTATAGTATATCCAGCGAAGAGGAACAAATATGACATAGAATAAACAATACACTAAGGGAACGTCCTGTGGTCCTGATAAAAAAATAAGGAAAGTTAAAAACAATTAAAAAAAATACAATAAAGATCCAAGTAATGTATTTTTAAAAATTACTATTAGTGTTCAACACACTTCAATCTCTTCCCTTCTGCTAAATGACCATTTATGAGGGCAAAATACAGAAGGTAGTTATTTTTGCTGATTTATGTTACGTGATTGGACGTACATGAAAGGCACGCTCCACTGCACTAGACTATACTATACAAACTGTTATTATCCAGACATCAGTTTAATAAGTCCTTTAATTAATGGATATTTTATATTCCACACATGTTTCGATACCAATTCCAGCATTTAACATTGAGTGAATGAATGAATGAACTTACTTGCCCCAAGGAGGAAGCAAAACCCACCAAAAGAAAGAACCCCCAAAAGATGCGTCACCTGATATCATGAATAGAGAAAGAAAAGCATAAAAATACTTAAAAACTCAAAATAATAAAAATAAAATAAAAAAGAGAAGAAGGCAGGCACCTTGCTGAGGAAGCTTTCGTGTTCTTCGGCCCGTTTGGCGATCATAACGGCTTGTTTGGACAGAACCTCCTTTATTTTGTGCCAAAACCAAAATCAAAGAACATTCTAATTGAGATGATAATAAGAAATAAGAAATAAAAGAAAAAAGAGTATGATAAGTTGATTACCTTGGACCTGTCTCTGAACCTGCGCCTCACCTTCTCAGGTTGGCCATCGCCGTACTGTATGTAATACTCTTCGTTATCTGACATCTTCAATTTCTTTCTTCTGATCAAACACAACAACACTCAAAGTTGCTGCAATTAATTTTGAGATTTTATTGCCTTAAATTCTTTCTCTCTCTTTCTCTTTCTCTTGTGTACTTTGTATTTTAAGGAAGACAACCTCTCCTGCACCTCTTTCTTCAAACTCGTTATCATTTTAATGTGCCTGTTTTATGGTATTCATGTAGATTGAAAAAGTTATATTATTAATAATTTAGTCTTCAAATTAAATAAATAAATAAATACGTGTATTCATTAAATATGAGGATAAAATAATTTTATTTTAGAACAATATATCGTATTAATTAATGAATTTAGAATTTTCCATTTACTAACTAAATTAGTTTTGCTTATAGTCTAGATACGTGTGGATTATTTCAGATTGTTGGTAGATAACGGGACCAACTATTAACAGGGTATATAAGAATAAACAAGGCCACAAAATACATGACGAATGGAAATAATGGGAACACGTGGCAATAATGGAAGTGATCTGCTAAATCTTAAGAATATACGTGTCAATACTCAATAGAGTATAAATTAAAGAAACAAATTAAATATGTCAAGTGCCACGTATACTTTTTTTGGAAATCAATAAAACTAATTAATTTTATAAATAAGTCTAACTAAATACTTTTAACAATTTTTTTACACAATATTTTGGATTAAAGAAATTTGAAGGAAAAGAAAATATAGAAAAAAGATAGACGAAAAAACATATATTCTTTTGGTTTGGATGAAAAAAAATTAAGTGAAAAGAAAAGTGATGTGAGACCCCATAAAAATTTTTTCTTCAAAAATAAGAAAAAAAACTAATAAAAAATATGTAAATAAGGATAAAATTATATATTTATTTTTGATATT
>NC_029774.3:43905386-43925729 GCF_000817695.3 Arachis duranensis
TCTTTTTATTTTTTCTTTCATCCAAGCAAAAAAAAAAAAAAATTCTTCTCATTTTCTTTTCATATATTTTCTTTTAATCCAAACAATACAAAAAAATTCACTTTTTTTCTATTTTCTTTCTTTCTATTTTTTTCTCCCATTTTTTTTCTTCTTATATTTCATCTTATATCCAAACAATGTATTAGTGTAAAATGATATTTTTATTTACAAATATTCTGAACACTAAAAAATTTATAAAAACAAAAATCAAAATTATATTTATAAAAAATAAATTTCGTATAATTAAATAATTTAAATAAAAAATTATTCAATAATCTCAAATTATTTTTTTCCTAACCTTAATTAACCTCGCTTCCTTATCCCTTCTAGTCTCCACTACAAATCCTTATTCCCTCATAGTTCACCTTAGTGGTGTTCATAGATTGGATTTGATCCGCATATTCGCGGTGTTTTCGGATCGGATCGGATCCGCACATTAATAGGATCGGATTGTGAATTTCATGTAAGTATTCGCATATCCAATCCTGTGTAGGTATCCGCGTATCCATAAAAATAAAAAAATAATAAATAAATATTATTTTTATGTTTTATTTTAACTAATAATTATTATATATATTGTATTATTTTATTTTATTATTTAAGAAAAGTATTTTTAATAATATTTTTAAGTATAAATATGTTTAAAAGAGTGAAAAAAAAGAATTTTGTTGATATCTTTTAATAAAAATAGTATTTTTAAAATATTTTAATATTTTACGGATATATCCGAAATCCAATTCGATCTGCAAATGTGCAGATCGGATCAGATCCAAACTTAAAAAATGTGGATATTGGATCCAATGATTTTAGTGCGGATCGGATTGAGATTTTAACCATATCTGATCTGATCCGATTCGCGCTCACTCCTAGTTCACCTTATCCTTTCCGCTACAAATTCTGTTTATTATTGCTCTCCCTTCAGTGGGATCTCTCCCATTGATGGTCATCTTGCCATTGTCTCCTCTCCATTGCAGTCAACATTGCCTTTTAAGCACCGCATCGTCTCTCTTCCCCATTTCGTTTATTTCCAGCGTTTTTATGGTCAACGTCTCCTTCTCTGGAAGTGTTTTGCTCCCTCTTGCAAGTTGGTTTTACTATCTATTTTTCTCTTAGTTTATTTTTCAATCATAAAATTGTAGTAATGAAATCCGATCATGAGAGAGCAAGAAAGAGAGCGAGAGAGTGGTGTGGGATTTATAACCCACAAACTAACCAGCAAGTGCACCGAGTCGTACCAACTAATACCTCAGGTGAATGAGGGTCGATCCCATGATGATTGATGGATCAAACAACAATGGTTGGTTAAACCACTTAGTTAGGAAAACAGAAAAGAGTGTTGGATGTTCAAAGAGTATTAAACAGGAAAAGAGTGTTGGATGTTCAAAGAACATTAAACAGTAAATTAAGAGTTTGAAGACAGCAGGTGAATAAGTTGGGAATAAAATATGGGAGAAAATAGTTAAGGCTTCAGAGTTATCTATTTTCTGGATTGACTTTTCTTACTAACTATTTTAATCATGCAAGATTTAATTCATGGCAAACTATATGTGACTAGACCCTAATTCCTTAGACCTTCCTAGTTTCCTCTAAAATTCATTAACTTGCAATTCCTTGGTCAATTAATTCCAATCAAAGGGTGATGATCAAATTCCAGTTTATATGCCACAAGAATCCTAATTATCCAGATATAAGGGGATTATATGTCACGTATCCCGTTAAATACAAACAATTAGAAATTCAGGAGAATATGTTTTCAAGTTGTTGTTCAAGTAAAGATTTTCCAAGTTATACAAGAACTCAATTAGAACATGGGTCATACTTCTGTTCCACCCAAATTCATAGAATAAAGAACGAAAACAATTTTTGAAATATAAGTCAAAACATGAATTAAAATAGAAAAGTAATAATGTCAATCCATACAATAGACAGAGCTCCTAACCTTAACAATAGAGGTTTAGTTACTCATGACTCAGAGAAGAAAACTAGGATTCAGGTAAACTCTCAAGTACGGAATGTTCTGGAATGCGGAATGTAAATTGATATAGAATTCCCTAATGGAATCCCCTGGAATTCCCCTAAAGAAGAAAAGTTTCTCCTTTTTATAACTAATCCTAATTAATTTAAAATCTAATATCTAAAATTAAGATAATATCTTTTCCTCTTTTCAAATTCAAATTTGAATCAGAATCAATCAAATAATCCACGCCTTGTAATGTGGGGACCACTTGACTTCACTGGATCCGCGCCTAACTTGGCAGAGAGCTGCACCTTACTTGAGTGCCAAAATGGGGCCCAAAAATCGCCCCCAGCGTTTTCTGCGTTTTCTGGATGTGGCGCATGTCACGCGTACGCGTCAGTCACGCGTTCACGTCGATGGTCTATTCTGCGTGTCACGTGTACGCGTCAAGTACGCGCATGCGTCGTTGTGCAGCTTCGCTTTTCATGCGTACGCATCAGGCATGCGCACGCGTCGCCATGGAAAGATTCAAATCACGCGCACACGTCAAGTACGCGAACGCGTCGCTCCTCCCTGTTATCTCCTTCGATTCTTGTGCTGCAGAAACTCCATCAAATCCAGCTGAATGCTACCTAAAATAAACAGAATTGCACAAGACTCAAAGTAGCATCCATAGTGGCTAAAAGACAATTAATTCTTGATTAAACTTAACAATTTAAATACAAATTCACTAGGAAAAAATAAGAAAGATGCTCATGCATCACAACACCAAACTTGAATTGTTGCTTGTCCTCAAGCAACCAAAACTAACATAGGCTTAGGATGTGAATTTTCATGAGAATGAGAGTTTGATTAAGCTCATGTCTCTTCTTAAAGTGGGATTTATTTATTGTAATTTTGAACAGTTTTGGCATCTCACTCTTCTTTGAATCAGTGTAATGCAGTGTCATTCGGAATTAGAATCTGGATCATATTATGATTTCTCTGATCTTTATACTCCAGTTTAATCCTTGAACACAGCATGATTTTCTTTAATTTATTTTTCTTTGGTGCTTTGCACCTTGAGCCTAGCCGTGACTTTAAATGTTTTGTCTCAAGGGTTACTTGACACAGAAACACCACAAGCACTTAACTGGGGAACTCTTTTTAAGTTCTGATTTTTCTTTCATTTACTCCCAGACAGTGGTGCTCAAAGCCTTTGGCATACTCTGTTAAACGCACTTGGTCTCGACTCTAAATGTTCTGTCTCAAGGATTACTTGACACAATCACACCATAAGCATATGACTAGGAAAACTACTCTTTGACCTTTTAATCATGTCTGACCTCCCTAGTCATTGATGCTCAGAGCCTTGGACCTTGCTTTTATAGTTTCTTTTTCTTTTGCTGTTTCTTTTGCTTCAAGGATTAAATTTTTGTTTGTTTCAGAGAAGTCATAATAATTTTCTAAATTCTTGTTCCTTATACATCAACATCCTTTGATTCAAATTCAAATATGCACTGTTCATGTCATGCATTCAAAATCACAAATAATACCACCACACTTAAGTAAATAAGACTACTCTTAAATATAACTCAATTTCTTATGAAATACATCACTTCTTTTTTTGAATTCAAGCTTTAGTGAGGAATACATGAGACAAATTTTTTTTAACTAAAAGTACTAAAGATCATGCAACAATTAAAGCAACAGAAAACAGAAGACAATACAATAAGAACGGAAGAGAAATAGAATGAAAGGAACTCAACCACCTCAGTTATGCTGGTGGTCATCTCATTCCTTCATGAAGAACATTCTTCTCCCTTTGGTGCTAGACAGAAAAGCCATAAGCGAAGCGTCAACACCAAACTTAAAGGTTTTCTTGTCCTCAAGACTAAGAAGAACTGCAAACAGAGAGAGAGACATAAAAGCAATTAATATGATGAATGAAGAAGAAAAAGATAAAAGAACAAGAGAGAATTAAGATTTGGGAGGTGGATGATTTGAAATCAGGCACTGAGGTGGTTCACTTGGGCGTCGCATGCGATGCGTATGCGTGAGGCACGCGTATGCGTGGATCGCACGAACTTCAAACGACGCGTACGCATCAAGGACGCGTACGCGTGGAAGGCCAGGATGGGAAAACGACGCGAACACGTCAGGGATGTGTCCGCGTGGTGAGGCTTGTGCGCCCAGCATAGTTCCAGCCCCACACAAGCATAACTCTCTGGCTAAACACCTTTTACGCCGATTTTACTCATCCACACGTGTGCGTGCTTGGTGCGTACACGTGGAGTGCCAAAATCACAATGGACATGCACGCGTCATAGACGCGTACGCGTGAGCATATTTGTGCGCAAGGCACACTTCCTTCGTCACTCCTGCGCAACTCTCTGTTCACTTTTATTTTTCATGCACACACATATGACGCGTACGCGTCAACGACGGTTGCGCGTCGTGTGCTCATTTTTTTTTTTGAAATATTTAGTTTCTGTTCTCAAATAGTTACATGATTAGATAGAACTTAATAAAAATCAAATAAATAAGAAAACTAATACTACGAGAATAACTAAAGTTATGAAATTAATGGGTTGCCTCCTGACAAGAGCTTCTTTAATGTCATTAGCTTAACACTTGATTGTTAAATTTTCTTCCTCTTCTTCTAGTTGGTTAAAAGAAATGACTCCAAGGGGGAAGAGGTGAAGACTAGTGCCCCTTGATATGAAGTCCTCCTAACAAGCTTTCTTTTATTGTAATTAGCTTGATTCACTTTGCTTGTTGGGGTAGAGGTTGGATTGCTCTTTGTTGACCTTCTCTTTTTCATGGATAATTTCTTTTGTTTCTTGGTCACAATCCCCTTTCAGTGCTTTCCTTGGTTGCCTTCACTTCTTTGATTTCAAAATTTTGGTGTTGTGTGATGGTTAGAGTGTACCCTTCATCAAGAACTTCTTGAATTAGTGGTTCAATAAACTCACCCTCTATGCCATTCTCTACTTCATTGGAATGTAGATTCCCATAATTGCTTTCATCCTTTACAACCTCTCTTGTTTGTGCATCTTCCTTCTTTGTTGTTGCATCCTCCTCTTTTGTTGGTGCATCTTCCTCCTCTTCCAAGTGTGAGGGTCGAAAGTTCTCCAATTCACTGGAGTATAAACTCCTTTGATTGATTTCCTCACTTTCTTCTATAGGATCTTGTATTATATCACTTAGGAAGGAATTTTCTTGTTCTTCTTCCTGGGACTTAGTAATCAGCTGCACATAATTCTCTACATTTTTGACACTCGTCTTTATATCATGTATGAATTCTTTCATGAGAAGCTCAAGATCTGATGGTATTTGAGATGAATAAGGAGATGGTAGCTCTTGATATGCATAAGAAGGAGATGATGGTTCTTGATAAGTGTAAAAGGAGGATGGTTCTTGGTATGAATATAGAGATGGTGGCTCTTGATATGGGTAGAAGGGTGATGGTTCTTGATATAAATAGAGAGGTGGTGGTTCTTGGTATGAATATGGAGATGGTGGTTCTTGATATGAATATGGAGGTGGTGGCTCTTGATAGTTGGAACATGGAGCATTAAAGTTTCTTTGGTTTTGACTTTGTCAACCAAAATTTGGATTGTTCCTCCATCCACCATAATATGAATCACTACTTGGGTGTGAGTAGTAACCCATGTGATCTCTCTCCATTGTTTTTCCTAGGCACAAAACACCAAACAGAATTAAACACAACATGTGGTAAACAGGAAAGCAAAGAAGACAGAACAGAAATTTTTTTTTCAAAAAATTTTTAAATAAAATTTAAATTAAATTAAAACTAAAACGCCTAATCTAAGCAATCAAACAACTGATAGTTGTTAATCATAATCAATCCCTGGCAACGGCGCCAAAAACTTGGTGCGAGATTTATAACCCACAAACTAACCGGCAAGTGCATTGGGTCGTACCAAGTAATACCTAAGGTGAGTGAGGGTTGATCCTACGAGGATTGATGGATCAAGAAACAATGGTTGGTTAAACCACTTAGTTAGGCAAACAGAAAAGAGTGTTGGATGTTCAAAGAGCATTAAACAGTAAATTAAGAGTTTGAAGACAGCAGGTGAATAAGTTGGAAATAAAATATGGGAGAAAATAGTTAAGGCTTCAGAGTTATCTATTTTCTGGATTAACTTTTCTTACTAACTATTTTAATCATGCAAGATTTAATTCATGGCAAACTATATGTGACTAGACCCCAATTCCTTAGACCTTCCAAGTCTCCTCTAAAATTCATTAACTGCCAATTTCTTGGTCAATTAATTCCAATTAAAGGGCGATGATCAAATTTCAGTTTATATTCCACAAGAATCCTAATTATCCAGATATAAGGGGATTATATGTCACGTATCCCATTAAATACAAACAATTAGAAATTCAGGAGAATATGTTTTCAAGTTGTTGTTCAAGTAAAGAGCTTTTCCAAGTTATACAAGAACTCAATTAGAACATGGGTCATACTTCCGTTCCACCTAAATTCATAGAATAAAGAATGAAAATAATTTTTGAAATATAAATCAAAACATGAATTAAAATAGAAAAGTAATAATGTCAATCCATACAATAGACAGAGCTCCTAACCTTAACAATGGAGGTTTAGTTACTCATGACTCAGAGAAGAAAACTAGGATTCAGGTAAACTATCAAGTACGGAATGTTCTGGAATGCGGAATACATTGGTATAGAATTCTCTAATGGAATCCCCCGGAATTCCCCTAAAGAAGAAAAGTTTCTCCTTTTTATAACTAATCCTAATTAATTTAAAATCTAATATCTAAAATTAAGATAATATCTTTTCCTCTTTTCAAATTCAAATTTGAATCAAAATCAATCAAATAATCCACGCCTTGTAACGTGGGGACCACTTGGCTTCACTGGATCTGCGCCTAACTTGGCAGAGAGCTGCGCCTTACTTGAGTGCCAAAACGGAGCCCAGAAAATCGCTCCCAGCATTTTCTGCGTTTTCTGTACGTGGCGCATGTCACGCGTACTCGTCGACAGTCTATTCTGCGTGTCACGCATATGCGTCAAGTACACGCATGCGTCACTGTGCAGCTTCGCTTTTCACGCGTACGTGTCAGGCACGCGCACGCGTCGCCATGGAAAGATTAAAATCATGCGCACGCGTCAGATACGCACACGCGTCGCTCCTCATTGTCATCTCCTTCAATTCTTGTGCTGCAGAAACTCCATCAAATCCAGCTGAATGCTACCTAAAATAAACAAAATTGCATAAGACTCAAAGTAGCATCCATAGTGGCTAAAAGACAATTAATTCTTGATTAAACTTAACAATTTAAATGTAAATTCACTAGAAAAAGATAACAAAGATGCTCACGCATCAGAGAGTAGGTTGGGAAAACACAGGTTGGGGTAGGTCTAGGCAGTCACGATCCAAAGTCAAGGATCCAAGGACTTGGAACCAAGAAGAGTACATCTGTTTAGGAAAGGAATCCTTTAGCATTTTTGTGGATGAGTTACCAGAAGATATATCAAAACGTGAATTGTTTAGATTATTTTCGTTTACAGGGCAAATCATTGACATTTATCTATCAAAGAAGATGAGAAATGGTGGTCGTGGACACTACAATTTGGCAGACTGATGATGGGGTTGTGGAACGTAAGAAAACTAGTGCTTTGAGAGGGGAACAATCGGAAGAACAGAAAAAAATGGAAAGTGTGGGACGAAGAAGATAGATGTCTCGGTGGCACAACCTAATTTGAGTTGGTTACAGAATAGTGTTATCGATACCATGATGACAGCTATAGACTTTGGTTTGTTGAATGTGACAACTCGTAAGGAGTGGCCTCACATGGTCAAGGTTTGTGAGATGGGGGCATACAAAGCCTTACTGACCTTTGATAGCATTCGTAGTACGGAAGCGGCACTCGCACTTAATGGGAACGGCCTGTTGAAGTTTTTTCATAAGGTGAGGAGGTGGGAGGAGAATGAATGATGCGAAACTATAAGGGTGTCGCTCGAGTGCTACAGAGTACCGTTACATGTAATGGGGTGAGGTGGTAAATTGTGACGATGCAACAAAATCATGTCAGTCATTTAGTGTTGGATGAGTGCAGATTGACACATGCATGTTCGAGGTCACACATGAATGGGTACACATTACTGTAGGCATGGTTGGATTTGATGTGTTCGTAAAGGAAGCAGGAGCTGAAGTCGATGGCTTACTGCCTTGTGTGATGAAGGATGTGTTCGGAGGCACTGATGGGTTCTCTATGGGAGGAAAATGTGCTATGGGAGATCCTAGAAATCCCGAGGGTGGTAATAGCTGTAATATGCGGCAGTCGGAATGGGATGTAGCAGCAAATTTGATGGCGACGACGGTTAGGGAGGAAGATCAACGACATGGTAAAGTTGTAATTCAACATGAGGATTTGAATGAGTAGAGAAACGATTTTTTAAATTTGAAAACAGCAAGAACAACAGTTAGGTCAATCAATTCTGGTGTGCTGAGGGCTAATCAATCGAGTTTTGCAACAAGTAATGAGGATGCTAATTTGGACAGAACTGAATTCCTGGGATTATGGTAGGACCGTGATGGTGACTGAGGTGAAAATTAATAGCAATAGTAGGAGGGGGGACACAGGGATATTGACGCTAATTCTCTGCAGGCAATCGGAGCTTTGGTAGAAGATAAATTGGGAGTGACTTTTGCAGCTGAGTACGATGCTTATGATGCTATTGAAAGAAGGCATATGGGAGAAAGGTGTCATGCAGGAGTTTCGGTAAGGAATAATGAGGATGAACATTCAAAGAAAAGTTGTCCAGGTTGTTGTTCAAAAAACCTTGAATTAACCAATGAGATAAAAGATGATGGCCAAGAGGTAGATGCGATACATGGACGGCTTGATTTGGTGGAGGGAGGGACTGGTGAGACTGGGAGGGTTGTAGAGGACTTGGAAGATGCAAGAATATCTGAAGACAACGAAGCTGAGATTGAATCCTCTGAAACCAAATGGAATGATGAAATGCAAAAAATAGGAAGGCATGGGAGTTGGCAGTAGAATTTGGAGTAATTTAGTATAATGAGGAAGATGATATTATGGTTGTACTCCAAGCACAGAATGAGACATTTGGGCAGAAGAAAAATCAAGCTAAATAGAAAGAAAAGACAAGAAGAAGTCGGCCGAAAAATCACAAAAAGTGTGTACAATTGGCTTAAAATGATTTTTAGTTCTTGGAATTTTAGGGGTTTGGGAGGAGTTGGAAAATTGAGTATGGTGAAGAGTTTTGGTCGAAAGGTGCTTCTGGTAGGCTGTTGTTGATGTGGGACGAAACGATTTTTCAAAGGAGCAACTGTTATAAAGGGGAGAGATGGTTGTGTGTGGATGTCGTGGTGCTGAAAAATAATTTTAAGTCTGCTTTCTGTTTAGTGTATGGTGCACACCAAAGGGAAGAGAAGCTTGTCGTGTGGGAAGAGCTAAGCTTTTTATCTGGGCTTTGTCAAGTACCTTTTTGTTATTTGGGGGACTTTAACGAGGTTGTTCAAGTGGAAGAGAGGAAAGCAGCTACCACTTTGACACTGACTGCAACTGACTTTAAATCTTGGATTCAAGATATGGAGCTTTTGGATCTTGCACTTGTTGATCGTATGTTCACATGGTTTAGGGGTCAGTCGTGTAGCCGCATTGATAGAGTTATGGTTAGTTTGAAGTGGTTGGAAGAGTTTCCTGAAACAAGGCTTAGAGGAGGTTTAAGAGGTTTATCAGATCACTGTCCATTAATTGTGGATATCACAAGATTGGGAGGGGGCCGAGACCTTTTCAGAGTCTGGATGCTTCGTTTACTCATGAGGGTTTCTTGAGGATGGTGAAGGAGTAGTGGAAGAATTTGGGCGACGTACAATTCATTGACAAGCTGAAGGTTTTGACGGTCTCGCTAGGTAAATGGCATAAGAAGAATTTTAGGGACATAGATATGAAAGTTATAAAGTTTGAAGAAGAGATAAAGAAAGTAGATGATATGGTTAGCAATGGGGTTGTTGATGGAACTGTGGAAGTAAGAAGGACGGCGCTGGTGAGCTCTTGTAAGAAATGGTATATCAAAAAAGAGTTACATTGGAAGCAGATATCGCGATCAAGGCATGCCAAGGAGATGGATAAGAACACTAGCTATTTTCACAATCTAGCCTCAGCTCGAAGGAGAAACAATCGGATTGAGTCCTTACTGATTCATCAGAGGATAGTGAGAAATCAAGCAAGGATTAAGGTTGCTATCAGAGACTTTTATAAGAATTTATATCATCAAGAGACCTCGCCGGTGATAGGGTTCCGTGATGGGCTGGTTAACCGGATAACTAAGGAGGAGGCATCAGAGTTGGAATGGATGTAGTCTAATGAGGAAATTAAGGATGTAATTTGGGATTATGAGTCAACTAAGGCACCAGACAGTGATGGGTATAATATGAATTTCATTAAGAAGTATTGGGAGGATGTTGGTGGGGAGTTCACTGCAGTCGTGATGGGATTCTTAGTCAGCTGTTTTACCTAGGGATTCGAATGTTACTTGAGTGGCTTTGGCACCAAAGTTTGTCAGAGCTAAAGAAATCAAGGACATTAGGCCGATTAGTATGGTGGGTTGTGTTTTGAAGGTTATATCAAAGATCCTGGTTCGGAGGATGCGAAAGATAATGCCAGGATTGGTAGGAGAAACACAGAGTGCTTTTGTGCATGATAAGAAGATACATGATGGGGCTTTGATTGCTTGTGAAACTGTGCAGTGGCTGAAGTTAAGGAAAAAGAGCTTGACAATTATTAAACTAGACTTCCAAAAGGCTTATGATTGAGTCAAGTGGAATTTTATGGATATCGTTTTGCAAAAGATGGGTTTGCCTGTAGATGGAGGGAGTGGATAAAGGAGTGTGTGTGTTATGCGTCTATGTCGGTCCTAATAAATGGCTCTCCCTCTAAGCCCTTCAAAATGGAAAAGGGTCTATGACAAGGGGATCCTCTTTCTCCCTTTCTATTTGTGCTTGTTGTTGATGTTCTACATAGGATGATTAGAGAGGCAATGCGGAATGGATGCATTACTCCTTTGTTGGTTGGAAGGGATAACATTGAGTTGTCACATTTGCAGTTTGCGAATGTTACTATAGTTTTTTGCTCTTCTGAAGAAGAGACGATCAGAAACTATAAGTGGTTCCTGCGCTGCTTTGAGATGATGTTAGGGCTGAGTATTAATTTTGACAAGTCCAGCTTGATCCCGGTTAATTGTGAGCAGAGTTGGGCACGACAGATGTGTCGACTGTTGGGGTGTAAAGAGGCGTATTTACCTGTTAGATATCTTGGCATTTCTCTTGGGACGAATCCGAGCCTGGTCAAGACATAGAAATCAGTGAGTGATGACGAGAGGACTTTTGCCGGTAAAAATTTTTACAAATAAGCTCTCGTTGAAAGTATAGCTTCTAAACCAACAGAGAATCCATTCGTACAAAAAACTTGTTTGTCACTAAAGCAAACCCTGTAAAATTTATAACTGAAGTATTTAAACCTCGGGTCATCTCTCAAGGAATTGCAGGGAGGTGTATTTATTATTGGTTATGGAAACAGGTATATTTTTGGGTTTTTGAAATAGGAAATAGGAAAATAAACTGGCAATAAACTAAACTAATTATCATGAAAACCATTGCAAGGTATAAGAAGTGGAAATCCCATTCTAGTTATCCTTATCAGGTGTGACAAAAATTGTTTATTGCTCCCACTTAGTTAACCCTTACTAAATAAAGGAAAGTTAAGTGGACTAATCAATTTGATTCCTCAAGTCCTAGTCAACTCATATGAAAAGACTAGCTTTAGAGGGATCCAAATCAATTAGCAAATTCCAATTTTCAATCAACAGCTGAGTTTGATAACTCAAGTGTCACCAATTACTCAACCAAAGCAAAGGGAGGAGAAAAATCCAAATTATTTATATCCTAAAAAGAAGAAAGCAATCATAAATCTGAAATACCTCAATGTATATTAAATAAGAAAATTAAATTCGACATAAGGATTCATAAACCATATTGAGAAAATAAACAACTAAAGTAATAGAATAAATAAAAGTAGAAGAGAACATAAATTAAGGAACATTGAACCTGGAATGAAGAGAAATAATCCTAAAACTAAGAGAAATCCTAATCCTAAAACCTAAGAGAGAGGAGAGAGAGCCTCTATCTCTAGAAAAACTACATCTAAAACTAAAATTGTGAATTATGAATGTTGTCTCATGAATGGATGATTTTCCTACTTTATAGCCTCTAATCTATATTTTCTGGGTCAAAAAATGGGTAAAAAACAGCCCAGAAAATCACCCCCAGTGATTTCTGATACGTCCAGCATGCGGCAAAGTCATGCGTACGTGTCGTCCACGCATACGCATGGATTGAGTTTTCTTCAGGTCATGCATGCGCGTCACCTATCTTCAGAGCAACTATGGCAAATTATATATCATTGTGAAGCCCCAAATGTTAGCTTTCCAACGCAACTAGAACCGCATCATTTGAACCTCTATAGCTCAAGTTATGGTTAATTTAGTACCAAGAGGTCAGGCTGGACAGCTTTAGCAGTTCCTTCAGTTTCTTGTATTCCTTCCACTTTTGCATGCTTCCTTTCCATTCTCTAAGCCATTCCTACCCTATAATCTCTGAAAATACTTAACACACATATCATGGCATCGAATGGTAATAAGAGAGGATTAATATTAGCAAATAAAAGGCCAAAGAAGCATGTTTTCAATCATAGCACAAAATCAGGAAGGAAAACGTAAAACATGCGAATTGTATGAATAAGTGTGAGAATAACGGATAAAATCCACTAGATTAAGCACAGGATAAACCCTAAAAATAGGGTTTATCAATTGACAAGGTAGTAGAAAAGCTAAGTATGCGGAAAGCAAAGCCTCTGAATAAAGCGAGTAAGCTGGTTCTCATTAAATCTGTTCTTAAGAGCCTGCCTATTTACTATCTCGGCTTGTACAAAATGCCGAAGGTAGTAGCAGAAAAAATAATATTCTTACAAGGACACTTTTTATAGAGTAAAGAGGACGGGATGGATGGGATGCCTCTAGTGAAATGGGAAGTTGTACAGGCCCCCCAAAAAGGCAGGAGGTTTGGGAGTTAGTGACGTGATAATTCGGAATACAGCGCTCTTATTCAAGTGGTGGTGGAGATTTTCAAAAGAAGATTGTCCACTTTGGAAGAAAATTGTATGTTCCTGTAATAACATGAATCCTTCTGAGATGATTTGTGATCAACCTGTACCTACTAAAAGGGGTCCTTAGAAGGATATTTGTCAACTACAAATTAGGGAGCCACAATGAGAGAGAAGAAGATCAAAGGCTTGGCTATGAAACTAGGGGATGGCAGGATAATCCGCTGTTGGAAGGATAGCTGGTTACCTTGTGGTGCTCTAAAAGTTACTTTTCCATTACTTTTCTCGGTCTCAAATCTTCAAGGATCTGTCGTAGGGGATTGTGGGTTCTAGGATGGGTTAGAGTGGATTTAGAATTTCCAGTGGTGATGAGAGTTATTTTAATGGGAGCTGGAACTAGTAAACCAGCTTCATATGGTTCTTCAATCAGTGAAACTGACAATGAGAGAGAGGACAGAGTGGTTTGGAAATTTGATAAAAAAATGTGTTTATTCTACTAACTCCTTTGTGCAGGTATTGCAAACAGAGGTACTTCTGACGGATATCACAAGCTATAGTTTCACTAGTGCTATTTGGAGAGGATTCGTCCCACCAAGAGTTGAGTTGTTTACTTGGTTTGCACTAGTTGGTAGGGTGAATGCAAGGGAAAGACTCTGTAGATTAGGTGTTATTGGCCAGAATAATAACATGTGTGTTTTATGTCATAAGTTTGTTGAAATAGCTTTTCACTTGTTCATTGGTTGTGAGCTCACTTGGCAGGCATGGTGTGCTTGGTTGTTCGCTCTTGGAAGGATATGGATTATTCCAAGTACGATCAAGCAACACTATGAAAGTTTGGCGGATATATCAGCAAGAAAGATGGAACAGAAGCGATGGTTGGTTGGTATTTTTGCGGTCATCTGGATAATTTGGCTAAAAAGAAATGATAGAATCTTCAAAAATCAAGGTTCAAGTGTGGTGGACATTATTAACAGATCCTTTACAAGTTACGATGAATGGATTGGTGGTGAACCCTGTGGTTGTTGATGACAATGTCAGAGATGACAAGATGTTGTTATTTTTAGTGTTATGAGTTTTTGTTTCTTTTCTTTTGCTCTACCTTGTTCTGTTGAACTTTTTTACTTCAAAAAAAATTGTAGGAATGATGACATAGGAAGAATAAATGGTAGCATAAGTTTTATCACAATTAAAAAAAATATAAAAAGAAAAAGATTTTGAGGTTCTACAAGTAATATATGAAGACGAAGTAACCTCGTGACCTAATCTACAAATTCTTCAAAGAAAGGACTTTGACTCTTTCCAAAGACTCTTCGTTGAATATGCTGACATCTTGCTACGGATATTGCGCTCACCTTCCTATTTTTTTTTGTTTTACTATTGAAATTTCTATGTTTTCCTTCTTTAAATTTTAGGATAATTTTTTTTTGTCACAAACGTTTAAAAAATAAAAAATTTTGAAGAAAAGCACATAAATTTGTAGCAAAAAAAAAAAAAACAAAAATTCTACATATTTTGGTTTATTTATTTTATTTTTCCTCTTTAAGGAGAAAACACAAAAATATTTGAAGAAAAATATAGAGTTGTAATCGAAAAAATATTATCAACTACTTGTCAATCCTTGATAGGAATATTGATAAACCACTATTTTATGGTTTATCTTGTGCTAAATTGAGTGGTTTTTATTAGTTTTTCACTTATTCATGCAAACTGCATGATTTTACAATTCATTCCTCATTTTGTTCCATGATTGAAAACTTGCTTCTTAAGCCTTAAAATTGTCAATTTTTAATCCCCCTTTATACCATTCAATGTCGTGACCTGTGTGTTAAGTGTTTTCAGGCATTATAGGGCATGAATGGCTTAGAGGATAGAAAGGAAGCATGCAAAAGTGGAAAGAATACAAGAAACTAAGGAGCTAAGCAGTGAGGATCGACGCACTCGCATGCCTGACGCGTGTGCGTGAATTGACGAAAGAAAATTCCTGGACAAGTTCTTTCCAGCTGAAGTTATAGATAGATTGAGAAAGAAATTTCCTGCATTATCCAAGGCAAATCAGAGACTCTTTACGAGTATTTGAAATGCTTCAGGAATCTCATAGACTCATGTTATCATCACAAGATTGACCAGTTAGTGTTGATTAGCTATTTTTGCCAGGGCATGAAGCCTCAAGACAAGACTATATTAGATGCCCGTGGCAACTGATCACTGATCTAGCTGAGTCCACCCGAAATGCAAGGCAAAGGAACAACCATCCCAAGGCTATTGCGGAAGTTTCTTCGAGTAGTGAGACAGCTGCTCTCACAAAGACTCTGGGAGAGATGGCCAATATACTGAAGCAACTCCAGCTTAATCAACAACAACCTCAGCCTCCTCCACAACAACATTGTCAACAGTTGGTCCCCCAGAGAGTGTGTGGCATATGCGCTTGTTATTCTCATTATACTAATGAATGCCCACAACTCCAATAAGAAGACAACACCTTGGAGGCTAACAATAACTACTACAATTATCCGAATCAAGGGTATTATCAACAAGGCAGTAATTACAATCAAGGTGGGAACTACAATCAAGGTTGGCAAGACAATTCTAACCAAGGATGGAGAGATAATTCGAACCAAGGGTAGAGAGATAATTCCAACTAAGTATGGAGGGACAACTACAATCAAGGAGGTAGAGGCAATGGTGGCAATCAAAGATGGAATAACAACAATAACAACTATCAGTAGAACCGGTATCAACAAAACCCTTTATACCAACAGCAGAACCAAGGCCAAAGTTACCGGGCACCTCACCAAAGGCAAGCTCAAGCGCCTCAAAACAACCAACCACAAGCCCCTCAAATCACCTACCCTCTTTCTTCCTCCAATGATGAGATGCTTCGCTCTATTGTGTAAGGACAAAAAGACCTTCAAAATTTACTTACCTCTAGCATTACCGGTCTTACTTCTACTCTACAAGCTCTCATATCCCAAATGGAACCACTATCTACCCCCAACAATCAACCTTCAAGCTCTAATGTACTTCCCTTTCAACCTTTACCCAACCCCAAGGGTGGCATCAATGCCATCACTTTGAGATCTGAAAATACATTGCCAGAGAGGAGTCCAGAGGAGCTAAGCTCAAGAGAAAATATTCAAGTTGAAGACATTGTTGAGGTAGAAGATGTTGAAGAAGAGGATGAGGTACAAGATGCGATTGAGGAAGAAGTTGCTCAACCAAGGAATGGAGTGCCTACGGAACATGATATTGTGAGAGAAGCCATTCCCAACCCTTTTTCACACCTTGCTAGGAGGACAAAGAAGCAAGTGGAGCTAGACTCCAAGATGGTGGAGATCTTCAAAAAGGTTGAGGTAACTATTCCCCTTTTTGATGCTATTCGCCAGGTACCTAAGTATGCTAAGTTTCTAAAAGATTTGTGCATGAATAAGGATAAAGTACATGATTTAGAAACTATTCCTTTAGGTAGCTCTATTTCTGCTTTAATGGGTGCTATACCGGAGGAATATGGTGATCCCAGTCCTTGTATGGTTACTTGTACTATAGAAGGTGTACAATTTTTCGACTGCATGTGTGATTTAGGTGCATGTGTTAGTATTATGCTATTATCTGTATATGATGCTTTGAGGCTTCCACCCTTGAAAAGGTCGGCATCACAATTTGTTTTGGCAGATAAGAGCATAATCTCGGTGGTTGGCATCGCTGAAGACTTCTTGGTGAGCATTAAGGGGTTGACATTCCCTATAGACTTCTATATTTTAGAGAAGCCTCCTAATTACTCAGGAAGACCTTCGTCTATCTTGCTTGGAAGGCCATTTTTGAAGACTTCGCGGTTCAAATTGGATGCCTTCTTGGGTACATACTCATTTGAGATAGATGGAAGAACAATGAGCTTCAACCTAGATGAAGCTATGAAACACCCCCCGGAAGATCACTCCATCTTCCAGTGTAACATTATTGATGAGACCGTGGCTGAGGTTCACCAAGAGGCGGTAGAAGAGCTGAACATGGAGCAATGTGCAAGTGTGGGGAAGCCCTCTGAGCATAATGAAGACACCTTACCACCTGCAATAGCTCCGGACGATCAAGTGCCAAGCCATGAGCTAAAAATGGAGTTGAAGCCCCTTCCACCCCACCTCAAGTATGCTTATCTTGAGAATAATCAGAAGCTCCCAGTTATAATAGCAAGGGAACTTACTTCCCAACAAGAGGAGCAGCTGCTTAGTGTGCTTAGAAGACACAAGAAGGTTATTGGGTGGAGTTTGGCAGACATAGTAGGTATCAGCCCTCAAGTATGTGAGCACTGCATATTCCTAGAGGAAGGAGCAAGGCCTATCCGTCAATCTCAAAGGCGGTTGAACCCCACCATTTTAGAAGTTGTCAAGAAGGAAGTGACCAGACTGCTTGAAGTCGACATCATCTATCCAATCTCGGATAGTGAATGGGTTAGCCCAGTACAGGTGGTCCCGAAGAAGTCTGGCGTCACCACAGTGAAGAATGAGCATGGGGAACTCATGGCTACCAGAGTGTAGAATTCCTGGAGGGTGTGCATTGACTACAGGTGTTTGAACCAAGCTACTCGCAAAGATCACTACCCACAACCTTTCATCGATCAAATGCTTGATCGCCTGTCAGGTAAATCACACTACTATTTTTTAGATGGTTACACTGGATATTTTCAAATCCATATTGCTCTAGAGGATCAGAAGAAAACTACTTTTACATGCCCCTTTGGAACGTATGCATATAAGTGAATGCCTTTTGGCTTATGTAATGCACCAACTATGTTTCAAAGATGCATGATGAGCATTTTCTCAGCTCTTCTTGAGAACTGTATGGAAGTTTTTATGGATGACTTTAGCGTTTATGGTGATTCATTCGACCTTTGTATGGATAATTTAGCTAGAGTATTAGAAAGGTGTGTTAGTTCAAACCTTGTGCTTAATTTTGAAACATATCATTTTATGGTAAAGCAAGTTATTATTCTAGGACACGTTGTTTCTAATACTGGTATTGCTGTTGATCATGCAAAGGTAGATATTATTTCTGGTTTACCTTACCCCTCCTCCGTGAGGGAAGTCTGCTCTTTTCTTGGTCATGCAGGTTCTTACTGGCGATTTATTAAGGACTTTAGTAAGGTTTCACTACCTTTGTCCCGACTGCTACAGAAGGACGTAGAGGTCGAGTTGAGTGAAGATTGCATGGAGGCATTTGGCAAGATGAAGATTGCCTTGATCCAAGCTCCTATTGTGAGAGGGCCTGACTGGAGCAGGCCATTTGAGATCATATGTGACGCATCCGACTACGCGGTAGGAGTGTCGCTGGCTCAGTGCGAAGGTAAGGACCCTTATATAATTGCTTATGCTTCTAAGACATTAGATGGTGCTCAGTCTAATTATACTACCACTGAAAAGAGCTTTTAGATATTGTTTTTGCTTTGGATAAATTCCGAGCTTATTTACTTGGTACTATGGTGGTAGTATATTCAAACCATACAGCCTTAAAATATTTGTTAGCTAAGAAAGAGTCCAAACCAAGGTTAATCCGTTGAATATTGTTGCTGCAAGAGTTTGATTTAGAGATCAAAGATAGGAGTGGTTCCCAAAATCTAGTGGCGGACCACTTGAGTCGCCTTGAGCATATCAAAAGTGACTCCACTCCTATCAATGATGCTTTTCCATTTGATAGCTTGCAAGCAATATCTGAGGTGGATCCTTAGTATGCACCTGTTCATACCCTGACCGAGCTCCCCCAACTCGGAAGTTCATAGAAAGGTCCGACCTCGTCCCAAGGCCCACGCCTGAGGTCGGACCTCGGACAAATAAGCTAAGAAGGCCCATCAGAAGGAACGAAGCCCAAAACCTAAAGGCCGAAAAGGCCTAAAGAAAGGCGGTTCCACAAAGATAGGGATAAAGCTCCCAAAAGATAAGATAAGATAAGAATATCTTATCCAGGGAGGATCACGACCAACTACTATAAATACACTGGAGCACCCAGGTATAACTCATACTCTAATTCTACTCAATATCTGCTTGGACCCATGCTAACTTAAGCATCGGAGTGTCATTGCAGGTACAACCACCAGCCGCTCGGCACATCAAGCTCGGGTCACGGAACCCTCACCTCGGGTCTTGCCAGACGGCCGAGCTACACGTTTCAGGTAA
The DNA here is from genome assembly GCF_000817695.3 of Arachis duranensis. NCBI lineage: Eukaryota > Viridiplantae > Streptophyta > Magnoliopsida > Fabales > Fabaceae > Arachis > Arachis duranensis. Next base: position 43,924,707 of record NC_029774.3, read on the forward strand.
CCCTCGGAACATTGGCGCCGTTGCCGGGGATCCTGGAAGTCATCCCTCTACCATGGCGGATGATCCTCCCAACAATAACCACGCTACATCAGAACAAGAGGAGGAAGTTGACACCGGAGAACGACCGGACAGCCCTCTATCACCGCGCACTCCAGGAGGAAACAAACAGAATCACCCAAAGACATCACTCCCAAACAAAAACCTACAAAATCCCGAAAAAGAAAAGAGCTCAGAAATTCTAGAAGCAGTTCGGGCACAGCAAAACCGGCTGAAACAACTCGAAGAGGACATAAAGAAGCAGAAAGAAACTGAACAAGATTTGAGAAGGGAGGCTCGCAAGCGCAGAGAATTAGAAGAAAAACTCCGGAAAATAGAGGCCAACCTGAAAGATCGGACGGACCGCGGTCCCACCCCCGAAGGCAACCATGATCCCTTCACGCAAGAGATCATGAAGGAGAAGGTACCGCGAAACTTCAAACCACCCGATATGGATCTCTACGACGGCACCACCGATCCAAGTCACCACCTCAGAAACTTCAGAAGCAGAATGTACCTAGTCGACGCCTCCGACGCGATTCGGTGCAAAGCCTTCCCCACCACTCTCACCAAGTCAGCCATGAAGTGGTTCGACAACCTGCCACCAAGATCAATCACCAGCTTCGAAGACCTAACCAAAAAATTCCTAACAAGGTTCTCCATTCAAAAGGACAAAGCAAAACATGCCCCCAGTCTACTCAGGATCAAACAAGGCAACCAGGAAACTCTCCGAGAGTACATGGAACGATTCAACAAAGCCTGCTTGGACATACAACACTTGCCCACAGAAGCGGCCATCATGGGACTGGCAAACGGCCTAAAAGAAGGACCATTTAGCCAATCCCTATCCAAACGATACCCGACCTCCCTATACGAGGTGCAGGAACGGGCAGAAAAATATATCAACATGGAGGAAACCTCCCAGCTAAGAGACTCTTCTAGGAAGGAATCAACCTACCCGTTCCGAGATCGAGATCGGGAACAGAA
>NC_029774.3:43930829-43938564 GCF_000817695.3 Arachis duranensis
GACTCATCATACATAGCAAAAACTTTATGTCCCTGGGTGGATCTAAAAGAAACCCAAGAGGCTTTCTTTTTAGAAGAAGCCCTAGGCTTGGCCGAAACGAAGAGATAAAGAAAGAGAGTCTGAGAAGGTTTGACGCCTAACTCTTGACAAAGCAACTGAAAGATCTTGATAAAGCCCCAAGAATTTGGATGGAGCTGGGATGGGGCAACGTTACACGACCACAACAAGTCGGTCTCAAAGGCAGTAAACGGAAAAATAATGTTCAACTGGCTGAAGAAATAATCATAGGCATAGAAGAAGGGACGCTCCTCCTCGACCGAGGTTGGGAAACAAACCCTTTCATCAGAATCAGGCGCTACAAGCTCATAATCCCTCTCCTATGCATCACTACCACAAATCCTATGATGCTTTCTCAGCTCGGCACAAAACTCAGCGTTCACCACAGAAACACACATTAAAATAAAGGAGTCCAACCAATCGGACATCCCCTCAGGAACCTTAGAAGATGTCTCTACAATATTTTTGCGAGAAGATATGGACAACTAGTCCTACAAACAAAAAAAAGAAGATGGATTACTAAAACTACTCGGAAAACCAGACAAACAACTCAGAAAGCAAAAGTAAACAGCAGATAGCAGACTCAGCAGTAAAAAGGAAAACCCCAGGACACAACCGAAGGACCAAGGGCATCCTTTGGAGGCAATAACAGAATGTCATCAAATAAAATAACCCTCTTCAAAAGTCATCAAAGGAGCAACGAAAGTAGCAGTTCAAACAAAACAACAAAAATCCCAAATGGAGGATATCAAAGACACAACCTTTTTCTCCAGAAGAACCAAACGAAGCCAAAATCATTATACCAGAAAGACACAAAAGCAGCAGTAAGGGCAATAAAACATGCAAAGCCCTAAGAAGAGTCTGATCATCGAGGGAAATACCAGAAAAATGCATCATAGTAACCAAGCAAAAAGGATCAAACATTCAAGCATGCAAGCAAAATCAAAAGCCTCACCAAGAATCAAAAGGAAAAAGCGGCAAAAAGAAGTAGAGAAGTTGAAAGAAGAAACCAACCTGGAAAGAAGAAACTAACTTGGAAAAAAGAGGAAGCTTTGAAGAAACTAAAAACAGAAAGAAAGAAACCAGAATCGCCTTTCAGAAGCAAAGAAGCACCAACGATCACCAAACAAACGTCGCAGGGAGAAAAATGCGAAAATGCAAATATTCGGGAGAAAACAGAACGTGAGAAAGAAAAGGGGAAATTACGAAAAAGAGAAGAGAAACCATTTTGTGAAGAGTTCAAAAAAGAACAAAGAAACGGAGCATTAAAAAGAATTAATAAGGTTACTAAACCTTCGCACCTTCCCAAAGCAAAGGGACGCGCGTTTTTCAAAGAATAAAATTCAAAAGGAAACGTTCTGCATTCAAAGGAGAACTCTACAAAGAAGAAGTCGACAAAATGCTCGAGTTCGGCTTCACCAAAGAAGGATCGAAGTTCTAAAACTAAGACTCGACCTCAAAAGAAAGACCGAGTTCGAGCAGGGGCACTGTTCATACCCTGGGTCGAGCTGTCCGACCCGGGATGTTCTACAGACAAAGCGACCGACCTCTTCAGGTTAGGATGACCCGACCTCTTCTCAAAGAGCTCAGCCAAATCACAAGAAAGCCCAATAAAGGGCCCAAACGGAGGAACACGACCCGAATCCAAGGGCAGTCCAAGCCTACAGAGATAAAGGCGGTTCCTTAAAGATAAGACGGCCTCACTTGAAGATAAAGATAAGATAAGATAACTAACTTATCTTATCTAAGGAATGTCTCTCTACACTATTATAAATATACTGGAGCACCCAGGTATAACTCATACTCTAATTCTACTCAATATCTGCTTGGACCCATGCTAACTTAAGCATCGGAGTGTCATTGCAGGTAAAACCACCAGCCGCTCGGCACATCAAGCTCGGGTCACGGAACCCTCACCTCGGGTCTTGCCAGACGGCCGAGCTACACGTTTCAGGTAACCCTCGGAACAGCACCTATAGCTAATTATTTGGTTAGTCGTACCTTTCCTCCTAATTTTACTAAGCACCAAAAGGACAAGCTTAAAAGCGAGTCCAAGTATTACATATGGGATGACCCATATTTGTGGAGATGTGGTGCTGATCAAATAATAAGGTGTGTGCCACAATCAGAATTCCAGTCAATTTTAGAGACCTGCCACTCTTCCGAGAGTGGTGGACATTTTGGCCCTTAAAGAATTGCTAGAAAAATTTTAGACTGCGGATTCTGGTGGCCCACACTTTTTAGGGATGCTACTGCTTTTTGTGAATCTTGCCCCCCATGCCAAAGATTTGGGAATATATCCAAGATAAATGAGATGCCTCAACAACTTATGTTGTTTTCTGAAATTTTTTACGTTTGGGATATTGACTTCATGGGTCCATTTCCAAACTCTAATGGTTTTTTATACATATTGTTAGCTGTTGATTATGTTTCTAAATGGGTAGAAGCAATTCCTACCCATACTGATGATGCTAACGTTGTTGTCTCTTTTGTTCAAAATAATATTTGTCACTTTGGATCACCACAAGCAATCGTGAGTGATCAAGGCACTCATTTTTGTAACAAGAGAATGACATGTCTGTTAAAGAAACATGGCATTATTCACAAGGTGGTGACGGCTTACCATCCCCAAACCAATGGGCAAGTCGAGGTGTCTAACAGAGAGATAAAGCCCATGTTGGAAAAGATTGTCAAACCTCATAGAAGAGACTAGAGTACTAGACTTGCAGATGCGCTTTGGGCTTATCAGACAGCTTACAAGACACCAATCGGAATGAGTCCATTCCGCCTAGTCTACGGGAAGGCTTGTCACCTTTCGGTTGAGGTGGAACACAAAGCTTTCTGGGCGGTGAGAGAATGCAACCTAGGATTGGGGGAAGCCAGGACCGAAAGGAAGGTACAACTGCAAGAATTAGAGAACCTTCGGCTGGAAGCATATGAGAACTCAAGGCTCTACAAAGAGAGGGTGAAGGCTATGCATCACAAGAACATTAAGAGAAGAGAGTTTAGAGCTGGAATTTAGTCCTCCTCTATAACTCAAGGTTGAGTGATAAACCCATATTTTATGATATAATTTGTGCTGAATTTAAGTGTTTTATTCAATCCTTCACCCACTTATGCATGTGAAATTGCATGGTTTTACCTTTCCTTCCTTATTATGAGATGTATGTGAAAAACATGTTTTCTAGGCTTTAAAAGTATTAATTTTAATTATCTTTTATTGCCATTCGATGCCATGATTCGTGTGTTGAGTATTTTCAGATCTTCTAAGGCAGGAATGACTTAAAGGATGAAAAGGAAACATGCGAAAATGGAAGGAAAGCATAAAACAGAGTTTTTGAAGAAACTGGCAGCGACGCGATCGCATGGGTGACGCGGCCGCATGCCAGCATGAAATGGCAATGAGGCGATCGCATGATTGACGCGATCGCGCGCCACAAGCGAAATGCATACGATGCGGATGCATGACTGAAGCGACCGCGTGACAAGGAAAATTCCACATGACGCTACCGCGTGACCCACGCGAACATGTGACAGAGGCCACGCACCAGAAATTACAGAAAGCAATCCCAGTGATTTTTGAAGTCCTTTTTGGCCCAAATCCAAGTCCAGAAAGCACAGACCAGAGGTTATGAAGTGGGAGAATGCATCCGAAAGGAAAAGAGAGCTAGCCAATTAGTTACTTTTCATAGTTTAGATGTAGTTTTAGTGAGAGAGGTTCTCTCCTCTCTCTTAGGATTTAGAAATTTGGATTTTTTAGAAATTAAGGATTTAATTTAACTCTTCATATCAGATTCAATATTCCTTTATTTTGACCTCTCTTCTACTTTGAGATACTTTAATGCTTTTATTTATGTTTGATTTATGTTGCCCAATTGGCTTATGAATATTTTCCATGTTAGATTTGATTACTTTGAATGAATGTTATTTGAGGTATTCCAGATATTTATGATTTTAATTTAGCTTTCTACATTCCTGGCTTTGGTTAAGAAATCAGTAACTCTTGAGTTATCAAACTCAACGTGATCGATAATCGCTATCTTTGCTAATTAGCTTGAACTTCTATAATCCCAATCTTTTTTTAGGAATTAACTAGGATTTGAAGATTAAACTAATTAGCCACTTGACCTTCCTTCGCACCAGCAGAGGTTAACTAAGTGGAATTAAGATTCAATTTTCATCATCATTGATAAGGATAACTAGGATAGGACTTCCAATTTCTCATACCTTGCCAAGAGTTTATTTTACAGTCATTTATTTATTTTATTTGTCATTTATCATACTTGTTCCTCATTCTCAAAACCCCCAATTTACAAAACTCATAACCAATAATAAGAACACACCTCCCTGCAATTCCTTGAGAAGACGACCCGAGGTTTGAATACTTCGGTTATCAATTTATTTAGGGGTTTGTTACTTGTGACAACCAAAACGTTTGTACGAAGAGATTTTTGTTGGTTCAGAATCTATACTTACAACACGACTTTATAAAATTCTTTACTAGCAAAAATCTCAACGTCAAAATGGCACCGTTGCCGGGGAATTGCAACAGTGTGCCTTATTATTGGTTATTGTAAATATTTTTATTTTACTTGTTTAATTGTTTCTTCTTTTCCCTTTTTTTTATTTCTGATATCTACTATGAATTCTCACCCCTCTCGCTTTGAGTTTGGTTCTAATTTTGTTGCAAGAAAGCTATAACAGGACTATGCATCAAGGTCTAAGCAATCAAAGATGGATGGAACCACGAGGAACTGATCACCCCTTTAGGCAACAACATCCTCCTAGATATCATGGACAAAGACCATTTTACAATGCATGCCCAATTGATAAATTTGGTGGACCGCCTTGTAACTACCAACAAGCCCCACCCTGTGCTCAGAGACCATCCTCTCAACATAACTTCGAACCACCACACTCACAAGCTTCTTTTCACCATTCACTACTACATGATCCTTATCCACCCCAACGCCAATCCAATTACTCCCAAGAACCACCACTCCCTTATGCACCATGTCCATATCCATCAAGCCAAGAATTACAGGTTCGCTTTGAGGAATCAGTAAACCAGATCAATGCAACCCTTCATCAATTGGAGCAAGCAATAAATCAATTATCTTCCAAACGTTCGGACACGAGAAGCTCCAGTGGACAATATAGAGCATAACTTCGTACTGGAACAAGTAGAGGAAGCTGTCATTGTAGAAGAAGAAGAGTTGGTTGAAGATTTAGGAGATGCTGAACCTCTGTAGGAATACAGAGTTGTAGAGAATTTTGTCGAAGACATTGCAATTAATGCTAAGGAGGATAGTGCACAACCCCTAAGGCAGGTATCTTATGAGGAATTGGATGGAGTGATCCAAGACTTAAGTTTTCTTGATGATGATAGTCACCACTCGAGTTTTCCTGGTAATGCACTTGCATCCGTAAGTGAATTCTTTGAGACAGAAGAATCTTCCCCAAGTGAATACGAAGATGATGCAGAGGTCGACTTTTCTCAACCTCCCAATTATGACTCAAGTGATGAAGAAGATATCGGTGACATTGATCAAGACATGGTTGAATTAGAAGAAGATTGCCCAGAAGTGCAGGAATTCACTGAAGACCACAAGGGAGTAGAGCTTGCAGAACCACTGGAAACACCTATCCCAAGGCCATTACCGCCCAACACAGATTTCAAGTGGGTAAAATCCCTGACTTTGACTTTTATTTTTCCAATTGAATATGGTTTACTTGAGACAGATGGCCAGCTTAGAGCTCTTTGCGGCTTTAAAAGCAAATGGGAAATGACCTACACTCAAAGCTGGTGCACAAGACTCAACAAGGTTTCACATTTCAATTTGAGGTGCAAGAATTGGTGTCAAGCTCAATTGGAAGGATCTCGAAGGCTGTTTGGTCACTGCAGTGAGGATTCAGATCACTCATCACCCGGCTGGAAAGATGCAGATCAAGACAAAAACGGGTGTAAAAGTAGAATTTGGGATCCTGGAATCTATTCCGACAGTCGTCACCTCGGGAGCCTGAGAATATGTTTGAAGCTGCTCAGAAGCTTTACATGCCTCGTTTGGAACCCCGGAGGATGCTGGCATTCCAAACACTGGTGGAGATTCCTGGACGAATTCAAGCACAAGCCACCCTAGCAGGAAGCTCATCAAATGTCCAACTTAAGGACTTTAACTAAAAGTTCTAGGTGGGAGACAACCCACCATGGTATGATCGTTCCTTTTTCAGTTTTTATTATTAGTCTGTTTTGTTCGTTTTTGAATTTTGTTTGAACCTGAATTTTAATGCATGAAAAATTGTCTCTCAACAAATTTCCCTTCGGCAAGTATACCGAATTGTCGTCAAGTAAAACTCACAATAGAGTGAGGTCGAATCCCACAAGGATTGATTGGTCAAGCAACTTTAGTTAGAAGAATATGCTAGTTGAGCTAAACAGAAATTAGATTGAGAACTTGTAGAAATTTAAATGACTGGAAAGTAAATAACAGAATTTAAAGTGCAGAATCTGAAATGGGGATTTGGGGTAATGAACATGAAAATAAATGGCAGAAAGTAAAGAGAATGGGTAAGATCAGAAATGAGGTATGATTGGGTTTAGGAGATGTTGCATTCTCCAGATCAAGTTCATTATTATCTCTTCCTCAATCAATGCATTCATTGATCTCCTTGGCAATCTTAAGTGATTGGATCCCAATTCCTTGGCAATCCAATCTCTCTAAGCTTGAACAATTGCCAATTTCTTGATTTAATTGCTCATGGGAAGAGATGAAGTGTGGTCACTGATTATACCACATGCATTTCCAAATCAAAGTGTTGGGAGGATTACATGTCACTATATCCGCCCAAACCCCAATTTGGTCCAACATGAGAAAGCATTTCTTGCATGATCTCCTCATTCCTTTTCCAAGGCTCAAAGGAGATCCAATTATGGAGAGTTTCTTTTCCAAGACAACTAACCAATTGAATTAAGATCGAAAGCTTTCTAGTAAGATCAAGAGAAAAGAAAGAAGAAGAAGAATGAAAACTATAATTGATCCATCAAATTACAACAAAGCTCCCTATGATCCATCAAATTACAACAAAGCTCCCTAACCCAATGAAAGGGGTTTAGTTGTTCATAGCTCTAGAAACGAAAAATGGCAGAAAAAAAGAATCCATGCTAAAAGTGCAGAAAAGTAAATCTATAGAGAGTAGTTCCCAAAAGTGCCAAGCCTCCCTATAGTTCAAAACTACTCCTATATATACTACCCCTCTTGATCTTCTAGTGAGTTCTTCAAGTCTTGGATGTGGGTTCTGGATCTTGAGTTGAAGCAGTTCTCATCTTTAGTGGGCCCAGCTTGCAGAGAAATATGAATTAGGCTTAGGTATTTAGTGAGATTAACGTTGAGTGCCATTGTGGGTTCGAGAACGTTAGTGGCATTCACTTTTTCCACTAACGTTCCACCCTTATGTACCGACGTTAACTCCAACGTTAGTGGTCTTAACGTGATCACTAATGTTGCCTTTTCAATTTTTGGCCAACGTTATTGGGACTCACTTTTTCCAATAATGTTGGCTTATACCCCTTCGCGAACGTTAGTGGGAATCACTTTTCCCATTAACGTTGCTTGATGCCTTTTGTTCCTACGTTAGAGTTCACGTTAGTGTAGCTAACGTGACTCTTAACGTGGGTGTG
>NC_029774.3:43939619-43948095 GCF_000817695.3 Arachis duranensis
TCCAAGTTATAGCGTGTTTTGGGCGTTCAACTCCGGGTCATGACGTGTTTCTGGCGTTTAACTCCAGACAGCAGCATGTACTTGGCGTTCAACGCCAAGTTACGTCGTCAATTTCCGAATAAAGTATGAACTATTATATATTGCTGGAAAGCTCTGGATGTCTACTTTCCATCGCCGTTGAGAGCGCGCCAAGTAGAGTTCTGTAGCTCCAGAAAATCCATTTCGAGTGCAGGGAGGTCAGATTCTAACAGCATCAGCAGTCCTTTTGTCAGCCTTTTTCAGAGTTTTGCTCAAGTCCCTCAATTTCAGCCAGAAATTACCTGAAATCACAGAAAAGCACACAAACTCATAGTAAAGTCCAGAAATGTGAATTTAACATAAAAACTAATGAAAACATCCCTAAAAGTAGCTTAAACTTACTAAAAACTACCTAAAAACAATGCCAAATGGCGTATAAATTATCCACTCATCAGTGTGTCTCACCTTCGAGAGCATTAGTGACACTCACCTTTGTCACTAACGCTCCAAATGCACAAATTCTCTACGTTAGAACTCACGTTAACTAAGTTAACGTGGCTCTTAACGTAGTAGTGATGCCATCTTCCAACGTTAGTGACAAAAGTGAGTGTTACTAACGTTGGCTCTTTGATCTCAACTCCACGTTAACTTTCACGTTAATGGTCTTAACGTGAAAGTTATCGTAGGCAATGCTAGTTGGTCCAACGTTAGTGACAAAAGTGAGTGTCACTAACGTGGCTCTTGTTTTTCTCTTCCACGTTAGAGTTCACGTTAACTAAGTTAACGTCACTCTTAACGTGGATCATTGCCAAGTTCTCCAACGTTAGTGGTGTTCACTTTTACCACTAACGTTAGAGGAAAACGTTATTGGTGTTCACGTTTTCTCTTAACGTGGCAAGTAACGTGAGCTATGGATGGCTTCGCAGGCGTTATTGGTGATCACTTTTCTCATTAACGTTGTAAACTTTTTACTATTCCATGTTAGTGTTCACGTTAACTAGGTTAACGTGAATACTAATGTGGTTCTTCCTTGCTTCCTTTGCCCTGAAATCAAGCAATTAAAGTGCATCAAAGCTCTAGCCAAAGTCATGAGATTATGCATCATCAATTTATCATGAAATTCTAGAAAAATTCTCATGAAATCATGCAAAGTTCACACTAGTTGCTTGAATCAAGGTGTGAGTGTATTTTCATCCAAAACTTGTCTTATTCACTAAGAAAATGCTTGAAACTACCCTAAAACAGTAAGAAAAGGTCAGTGAGACTGGCCTAGATGCCCTGGCATCACAACACCAAACTTAAAGCTTGCTTCTCCCTAAGCAAGTACTGAAGCATAAGAAGAGTGAAATGAAAGAGCAAGAAGATAAAATAGAAGTAGAATTCCTGGTTTATGGGGTTTCATGCATAGCAACTTAGGTTCCCCCCTTTTAGGTTTCAAGCCTTTATCAACTCCTTGGTCACTTTCTTGATTGCATCCTTTGAGACTTCTTTCTTATTGATCCTTCCTTCTTTTTTTAAGTCATTTTTCTTTTTGCTAAGAGCTTTGTAAGAGGGCGACTCTTTATGATAAGCTTTCAGCCAACACTCCCAAACCAGTTGGTTTAAGGTGCTAGGTGTTAAGACACCCCTAATGACTTACTTCCTCAAGTCTCTCTCCCTCACACATACACACTACATGCATATGGTTTGTTATTTTTCCTTTCTTGAGACCTTGGTGTCCAGCACCTCTTTGGGTTACTAAGTGTTCTGTAGCAAAGGTTACTCTTGATAATGGACTTTCAACTGATAATCCTGGATTAGTTAATCCAAGTTACCAAGTGATAAGGCACCCCTAAGAGCTTATTCATCCAAGTATATCCCTTGTACATAAACACCACAGACACATGCCTCAATTTTGAAACCCTTGGTGCCTAGCATTGTTTCTTATTGTGTTTCTTTCTTTTTCACTTTTATTGCTCTTCCTCCTTTCTTATTGGGATCTTATTGCTTAGTTAGTCTCAAAGGGTGTGTCTCAAACATAGTACTTAAGATAGATAGTTGCTTTCTTTCCTTATTTGGTGAACCAACTTAGCTTACTAATCATCCTACCACAAACATTTAGAATGCACTTCATAAAATAACTCCACTCTTGTTCTTTTCATAACATTTTCTTTTGGATTCACTTAAAAAGAGAAGCATACAAGTAAGAAAGATGAAAGTGAACACTCAAGACATTAAGCTAGCAGATTTAGATGTGAATAAAGAGGAACAAGTAAAAGATGCAGGTTTTATTCAATCATTTTTCACTTAGAGTTTTACAGTTCGAGATGGGTTGAAACAACCTCATGATATCTTCCTTGGTATTCTCGTCCTAATATTTGCATCCCTGTCTATTTCCTTGGATGATGGGGGTATGCTCATTCCCTGAGATTGATTGAATTCCTGCAATACTATTGGAAGTTGCTTGTTCTTCAAGCACTTGGAAAAGGGTTAGCATGCATGTGTGCTTGTGAGCTTCAGAACTTAACTTGGTGTGTGAACACCAAACTTAGTTCTTTGCTTACTTGACAAATTGGATGCATGTAAGAACCTTGTGTGCTTTTTATTAAGAAACAACTATGAGCTAAAAAAAGATAATCTATATCATAGAGGTTAAGCCTCTGTCAAGTAAATTCTCTAATTGCTAGAGGAATGCTTCATCACTAAGGGTTGCAATGCACTCTTCAGTTGGAGTTTTGGTGGAACACCAAACTTAGAGCCCTATATTCACCCTTGAATTGTTTTTGGTGTACAACACCAAACTTAGTTCCTCACACTATAGAGAATCCAACTCGAAATTTTTATTGAAAGACTTATGAAAAGAGAATTACCTCAGGTTGGGTTGCCTCCCAACAAAGCGCTTTTTTAGCGTCGCTAGCTCGACGATTCTTTCCTTAGTTGAGGTTGTACTTCTGTTTGGGGGTCTCCCCCATGCTGCCCAAGTAGTGTTTGAGTCTTTGTCCATTCATAGTGAACCTTCTCTTTGAGCCTTCTTCCATTATTTCTATGTGTCCATAAGGTGAGACTTTTGTGACTAGAAAGGGTCCCAACCATCTTGATTTGAGTTTCCCAGGAAAGAGTTTCAGTCTAGAGTTGTAGAGAAGCACATGTTGCCCTTCTTCGAAACTTTTGGGTACCAAATTGAGATCATGTCTCCTTTTTGCTTTTTCCTTATAAATCTTGGTATTTTCATAGGCTTGAGATCTAAATTCTTCCAATTCTTGAAGCTGCAGGACCCTTTTTTCACTAGCAACAGAGCTATCTAGGTTCAGTGTTTTAAGGGCCCAGGAGGCCTTGTGCTCCAGCTCTAATGGCAAGTGACAAGCCTTACCATACACCAGTTGATATGGGGACATTCCAATTAGTGTTTTGAGGGCTGTCCTGTATGCCCAAAGAGCATCATCTAGCTTCTTCGCCCAGTCCTTTCTTGATATCCCCATAGTCTTTCCAGAATCCTTTTTAACTCTCGGTTAGATATTTCTGTTTGCCCACTTGTTTGGGAATGATAAGGTGTGGCAACCTTATGCTTCACCCCATATCGCAGGAGTAAGGCTTCCAATGGTCTATTGCAGAAATGGCTCCCTCCGTCACTGATGAGGGCTCGTGGGACTCCAAACCTGGTGAAGATATTCTTTCGTAGAAAGTTTATGACTACCTTGTTGTCATTAGTTGGGGTCGCCACTGCCTCCACCCAGTTAGATACATAGTCTACTGCCACCAAGATAAACTTGTTTGAATATGAGAGTGGGAATGGTCCTATGAAATCGATTCCCCATACATCAAACAGTTCAAGCTCTAGAATGTATTGCTGTGGCATCTCATTTCTCTTGGGCAGGTTGCCTGCCCTTTGGCATTCGTTGCAGCTTCTCACTAATTCCTTAGCATCTTTGAAGATAGTGGGCCAGAAAAACCCATATTGCAGCACCTTTGTGGCAGTTCTTTCTCATCCAAAGTGACCTCCATAACTAGCACTATGGCAACTCCACAGGACCCTTCGTCCTTCTTTTTCTGAGATGCACCTCCTAAGGATTCCATTTGAGCATTTCTTAAAGAGACAGGGTTCATCCCAAATGAAATACTTCGCATCATTGATGAGTTTCCTTCTTTGATATTTGTTGATTCCAGGGGGTAAGTCACTGGCTGCTTTAAAATTGGCAATATCTGCAAACCATGGTGCTTTATGAATCATCATTAGCTGCTCATTTGGGAAGAATTCATTTACACTTGTATCATGGGCATCATCCTTCTCACAAGGGATTCTGGATAGATGGTCTGCCACTTTGTTCTCCACACCCTTTTTGTCTCTAATTTCAATGTTGAACTCTTGCAACAATAAGATCCATCTGATTAGTCTTGGTTTTGACTCTTGTTTGGCAACTAGATATTTGAGTGCTGTGTGATCAGTGAAAACAATAACTTTAGAGCCAATAAGATATGATCTAGATTTGACAAATGCAAAAACTATTGCCAGTAACTCCTTTTCGGTAGTGGTATAATTCCTTTGAGTATCATTAAGGACCTTGCTGGCATAGTATATCACATGCACCAAATTTTTTTTTCTCTGCCCTAACACTACCCCAACTGCGAAATCAGATGCATCACACATCAGTTCAAATGGTAAATTCCAATTAGGTGGGGTGATGATAGGAGTTGAGGATAGCCTCTTTTTCAAGTTTTCAAATGCTAGCATGCATTTCTCATAAAAAATAATGGTGTATCAGACATCAGGAGATTGCTTAAGGGCTTGGCTATCTTTGAAAAATCTTTAATAAACCTTCTGTAGAAGCCAGCATGTCCCAAAAAGCTCCTAATTGCCTTGACATCACTTGGTGGAGGTAACTTTTCAATTAGCTCCACCTTAGCTATGTCTACCTCAATGCCTTGATTAAAAACTTTATGGCCAAGAACTATTCCCTCTGTCACCATGAAATGACATTTTTCCCAGTTCAAGACTAAATTGGTTTCTTGACATCTTTTTAATACCAAGGAAAGATGGTTTAGGCAATTAGGAAAGGAGTCTCCGAATACTGAAAAGTCATTTCTAGAAAACAATAATATGCATGTCCCGCAAGTCTTTCCAACATTTGATCCATGAAGGGAAGTGGGAAATGATCTTTTCTTGTGGCTTCATTGAGCTTCCTATAGTCAATACACATTCTCCAGCCTGTGATGGTTCTCGTAAGGATTAGCTCATTCCTTTTGTTGGGCACCATAGTGATTCCTCCTTTCTTGGGAACCACTTGAACTGGACTGACCCATTGACTATCTGAAATTAGATAGATTACTCCTTCCTGCCACAATTTTATAACTTCTTTCTGCACTACTTCCTTCATTGCTGGATTTAACCTTCTTTGGGGCTGAATGGACGGTTTGGCACCTTCTTCCAGGAGTATCTTATGCATGCATATGGCTGAACTGATTCCTTTCAAGTCAGCAAGTGTCCATCCAATGGCATCCTTATGCTTTTGTAAGACTTGAAGCAACTCTTCCTCTTGTTCTTGGCTGAGGGCTGAATTTATGGTCATTGGATAACTTTTATTTTCTCCCAAGTATGCATACTTGAGAGTGGTTGGCAGTACTTTAAGCTCCAGTTTGGGCATTTCTTTTCTTTCCTCCTTTTCTTCTAGCATGCCTTGAACATGTATTTCAGCGGCTGCAGCTTCTTCACTTGCTGCTAATTCTTCTTCTGTTGATTCTTCAAGTTCTTCTTCAAGAGTTTCTTGTACCAAAGCTTCTACGTAGTCCAACCTCACACATTCTCCCAATGAGTTGTGTGGGTAACTCATAGCCTTAAACACATTGAATGTCATTTTCTCCTCATATAATCTAAGGACAATTTCACCCTTTTGGACATCAATAATGGCTCCAGTAGTGGCTAAAAATGGCCTTCCCAGGATGATGGAAGTCTTAGCTCCTTCCTCCATGTCTAATACCATGAAATCTGCTGGAAAGATGAAGTCTCCCACCTTCACCAACAAATCTTCTACTATCCCATGGGGAAATTTGAATGATCTGTCTGCTAGTTGCAGGGCCATTCTTGTTGGTTTGGCTTCCTCAATCTTCATTTTTTTCATCATTGCTAGAGGCATTAGATTTATGCTAGCTCCTAGATCACATAAAGCCTTTTCCACAGTGATTTCCCCAATGATACAAGGGATTTGGAAACTCCCAGGATCCTTCAATTTCAGGGACAATTTGTGTTGGATGATGGCGCTGCATTCTTCCGTGAGCACCATGGTCTCATTATTCTTCCAGCTTCTCTTTTTGGTCATCAATTCCTTCAAGAACTTGGCATAGAGTGGCATTTGCTCTATGGCTTCAGCAAAGGGTATGTTTATTTGTAGTTTCTTGAAGATTTCCAAGAATCTTAAGAATTGGTTGTCCTCTCCCCTCTTCTTTAATTGTAGCTGCTGGGGGTATGGAGCCTTTGAGAAGCATGGTTTGAGTGCTTCTCCTTCTTGATGTGGCTTAGGGTTTGAGGGTTGAGCTTCCTCATGTCCTTTATTTTCTTCATCTAATTTCTTCTCTGGTGGTTTCTTGTGGGTCTCCTTCAATTCCTTCCCACTTCTGAGGGTGATAGCTTGACATTCCTCCTTTGGTATTGAGTTAATATTGTTGTAATTGTTGTGTCCAAGGACTTGTTTGAATAAGAATTCAATTTGTGTTTCCAGTTTCTTGATGGCAGCATCTTGATTCTGCATGTTGGATTGCACTTCTTCCCGGAAAGCTTTACTATCTTGAATTTCCTTGCATAGATTCTCAAGTAGAGCCTCAATCTTTGATAATCTCTCCTCGGTTATTGATGATGGGTTGAGATTAGGTGGTTGAGAAGGGTGGTTAGATGGATGTTGGAAAGATCTCTGTGAGGTGTGTTGATGAGTTGCATTGTTGTTGGAGTTGAGGTTGTGGCGTCTCTGATCTTGCCCTTGGTCTTGTTGGTTTCCCTATCCAAAGTTGGGGTGATTTCTCCATCCAGAGTTGTAAGTTTTGGAGTATGGATCATGCACTTGTCTAGGTGAGTTTCCAACATAGTTGGCTTGCTCCCAGTCACCTTCTTCTCCTATGTTTACTCTTTCTTGAGCTGATGATGAGGTGATGGCTGCTGCAACTTGGTTCTCCTCCACCTTCTTGGTAAGATCTGCTAGCTACTTGGTGATCATCTTATTTTGAGCTAACAATGCATCCATGTGGTTCAGCTCTATTACTCCTCTGGTGTTACTTCTTTCGGAGGCATAGAAGTAGTCATTTTCAGCAACTGTTTCAATGACATCTATGGCTTCTTCAATGGTTTTCTTCTTGTTTAGAGAGCCTCCTGATGAATGATCCACAGCCTTCTTTGACTCATAAGAAAGACCTTCATAGAAGATGTGAAGTTGAACCCATTCATTAAACATCTCTGGTGGGCATCTTCTTGTTAGGTCTTTGAACCTCTCCCATGCTTCATAAAGTGTCTCACCATCTTGTTGCCTGAAAGTTTGCACCTCAGCTCTCAGCCTGTTGATCCTTTGAGGAGGGTAAAATCTTGCCAAAAACTTGTTCACCACATCTTCCCAATTTGTTAAGCTCTCCTTTGGGAAGGATTTAAGCCATTTGGATGCCTTGTCCCTGAGAGAAAAAGGAAACAAGAGCAACCTAAAGACATCTGGATGGACTCTATTGGACTTCACAGTGTCACAAATCCTCAGGAAGGTGGTTAAATGTTGATTGGGGTCTTCTTGAGCACTTCCTCCAAATGAACAATTGTTCTGAACAAGAGTGCTGAGCTGGGGTTTTAGTTCGAAATTGTTGGCATGTATGGCGGGCTTCTGAATGCTGCTTCCACAGTTTCCTGGATTAGGATTGATATAGGAGCCTAGAACTCTCCTTTCTTTCCCAGCACGGTTTGCATGGCCTTCTCTGGCATGATTATGAGCTTCTTCTTCATGATTGTTCTCCAAATTCTCTTCCATGTTGGGTTCAAAGTACTCTTCCTCTTCTTCCTCAGCACCAATAATTCTTTTCCCTCTTGCTTCCCTTCTTAGTCTCCAAAGGGTCCTTTCAGGTTCTGAATCAAAGGATGTTGAAACTCCTTCTCTTCTCCCTGTCATACAATAGACAGATTGCACAATAGGAGATAAAATGAAGAGACTATTCTTGTTAGAGTAATTATTAGTGTGAGTGATGCAAATTATCAAACAGTTAGTGGGTTAGTGAGCAGAATTGTAATCAACAAGGAAAGAAAGAACGAAAAATTAAAGAGGGTGATTGGTCAAGCAACTTTAGTTAGAAGAATATGCCAGTTGAGCTAAACAGAAATTAGATTGAGAACTTGCAGAAATTTAAATGACTGGAAAGTAAATAACAGAATTTAAAGTGCAGAATCTGAAATGGGGATTTGGGGTAATGAACATGAAAATAAATGGCAGAAAGTAAAGAGAATGGGTAAGATCAGAAATGGGGT
>NC_029774.3:43948373-43954488 GCF_000817695.3 Arachis duranensis
GAAGAATGAAAACTATAATTGATCCATCAAATTACAACAGAGTTCCCTAACCCAATGAAAGGGGTTTAGTTGTTCATAGCCCTAGAAATGAAAAATGGCAGAAAAGAAGAATCCATGCTAAAAGTGCAGAAAAGTAAATCTATAGAGAGTAGTTCCCAAAAGTGCCAAGCCTCCCTATAGTTCAAAACTACTCCTATATATACTATTCCTCTTGATCTTCTAGTGAGTTCTTCAAGTCTTGGATGTGGGCTCTGGATCTTGAGTTGAAGCAGTTCTCATCATTAGTGGGCCCAGCTTGCAGAGAAATATGAATTAGGCTTGGGTATTTAGTGAGATTAACGTTGAGTGCCATTGTGGGTTCGAGAACGTTAGTGGCATTCACTTTTTCCACTAACGTTCCACCCTTATGTACCCACGTTAACTCCAACGTTAGTGGTCTTAACGTGACCACTAATGTTGCCTTTTCAATTTTTGGCCAACGTTATTGGGACTCACTTTTCCCAATAACGTTGGCTTATACCCCTTCGCAAACGTTAGTGGGAATCACTTTTCCCATTAACGTTGCTTGATGCCTTTTGTTCCTACGTTAGAGTTCATGTTAGTGTAGCTAACGTGACTCTTAACGTGGGTGTGTCCCACCTTCGAGAGTGTTAGTGACACTCACCTTTATCACTAACGCTCCAAATGCCCAAATTATCTACGTTAGAACTCACGTTAACTAAGTTAACGTGGCTCTTAACGTAGTAGTGATGCCATCTTCCAATGTTAGTGACAAAAGTGAGTGTCACTAACGTTGGCTCTTTGATCTCAACTCCACGTTAACTTTCACGTTAATGGTCTTAACGTGAAAGTGATCGTAGGCAATGCTAGTTGGTCCAACGTTACTGACAAAAGTGAGTGTCACTAATGTTTTTCATTCAATTTCCTAACCCCTTTCTTCTTTCTCTAATCCTAATTCTCCTTCCTTCTTCTTAACTCTTCTTCTTTCTTCTTCATTCTTTCTACTTCTTACTTCCTTCTTCTTCCTTCCTCTCACCACCCTCGCCGGACCACCACCGGAGACCACATACTCTAGCAGCTACATTTTCTTTTCTTCCTCCATTCTTACTCTTCCCCCATTCTTACTCTTCTCCCAATCTTACTCCCATTCATCTTCCTATTCTCATCTTCTTCTTAAGGTTTCTTTTCTTCCTCTCTTTTAATTTTTCCCCTCTTCTTTTATTTTTTGCATTTGAATATTTTATTTATTTTAATTTTATATTAGCTTTGTTAATTATAATTCCTTTTTCATTCTTTTACTTTGAATTCTTAATGCCAAGGCATCTAGGCCAGTTTCACAGACCTTTTCTTTATTATTTTAGGGTAGTTCCATGCATTTTCTTAGTGAATAAGGCAAGTTTTGCATGAAATTACACTTACACCTTGATTCAAGCAACTTTCGTGAATTTTGCATAATTTCATGAGTATTTTGCTAGAATTGCATGATAAATTGATGATGCATAATCTCATGATTTTGGCTAGAACTTTGATGCACTTTAATTGCTTGTTTTCAGGGCAAAGGAAGCAAGGAAGAACCACGTTGGTATTCACGTTAACCTAGTTAACGTGAACACTAACGTGGAATGGTAAAGCTTGCAACGTTAATGAGAAAAGTAATCACCAATAACGCCTGCGAAGCCATCCAAAGCTCACGTTACTTGCCACGTTAACTAAGTTAACGTGGAAGTTAACGTGGTAGTTAACGTAGAAGAGAAAGGAAATCCAACATTAATAGAAAACGTGAACACCACTAACGTTGGAGAACTTGGCAATGATCCACGTTAAGAGTCACGTTAACTTAGTTAATGTGAACTCTAACGTGGAAGAGGAAAACAAGAGCCAACGTTAATGACACTCACTTTTGTCAGTAACGTTGGACCAACTAGCATTGCCTACGTTAACTTTCACGTTAAGACTATTAACGTGAAAGTTAACGTGGAGTTGAGATCAAAGAGCCAACGTTAGTGACACTCACTTTTGTCACTAACGTTGGAAGGTGGCTTCACTACTACGTTAAGAGCCACGTTAACTTAGTTAACGTGAGTTCCAACGTAGAGAATGTGGCATTTGGAGCGTTAGTGACAAAGGTGAGTGTCTCTAACGCTCTTGAAGGTAGATCACACCAACGTTAAGTCATGTTAGCTATACTAACGTGGACTCTAACGTAGGAACAAAGGGGCACTAAGCAACGTTAATGGGAAAACTGATTCCCATTAATGTTCGCGAAGGGGTACAAGCCAACGTTATTGGGAAAAGTGAGTCCGAATAACGTTGGACAAATTTTGAGAAAGCAACGTTAGTGGTCATGTTAAGACCACTAACGTTGGATTTAACGTGGATATATGAGGTTGGAACGTTAGTGGAAAAAGTGAATGCCACTAACGTTCTCGAACCCACAATGACAATCAACGTTAAATCTTACCAAATACCCAAAGCCTAATTCATATTTCTCTGCAAGTTGGGCCCACTAAAGATGAGAACTGCTTCAACTCAAGATCCAAAACTCACATCCAAGACTTGCAGAACTCACTAGAAGATCAAGAGGAGTGATATATATAGGAGTAGTTTTGAACTATGGAGAAGATTGGCAATTTTGGGAACTACTCTCTATAGATTTACTTTTCTGCACTTTTAGCTTGGATTCTTCTTTTCTGCCATTTTTCATTTCTAGAGCTATGAACAACTAAACCCCTTTCATTGGGTTAGGAAGCTCTGTTGTAATTTGATGGATCAATTATAGTTTTCATTCTTCTTTTTTGAATTGGTTAGTTGTCTTGGAAAAGAAAATCTCCATAATTGGATCTCCTTTGAGCCTTGGAAAAGGGATGAGGAGATCATGCTAGAAATGCTTTCTCATGTTGGACCAAATTGGGGTCTGAGCGGATATAGTGACATGTAATCCTCCTAACATTTTGATTTGGAAATGCATGTGGTATAATCAGTGATCACACTTCATCTCTTCCCATGAGCAATTAAATCAAGAAATTGGGCAATTCTTCAAGCTTAGAGAGATTGGATTGCCAAGGAATTGGGATCCAATCACTTAAGATTGCCAAGGAGATTAATGAATGCATATATTGAGGAAGAGATGAGAATGAACTTGATCCGGAGAATGCAACATCTCCTGAACCCAATGATTTCCCCATTTCTGATCTTACCCATTCTTTTTACTTTCTGCCATTTAATTTCATGCTCATTACCCCAAATCCCCATTTAAGATTCTGCACTTTAATTTCTGTTATTTACTTTCCAGTTATTTAAATTTTTGCATCTCAATCTAAATTCTGTTTAGCTCAACTAGCACATTCTTCTAACTAAAGTTGCTTGACCAATCAATCCTTGTGGGATTCGACCTCACTCTATTGTGAGTTTTACTCAACGACAATTCGATATACTTGCCGAAGGAAAATTTGTTGAGAGACAAGTTTTCATGCATCAAGTTTATGGCGCCGTTGCCGGGGATTAATTTTGAATCAACAATGATTAAGTTTGAAGATCACTAGATTGAGCATTTTTCTTTTTGTTTAGTTTATTCAGTTAATTTCTTTTAGTTTATTTTAATTTCTTCCTCACCCCCTGCACCCTCTTTTATTTTTCGTTCTTTCTTTCTTTGATTACAATTCTGCTCACTAACCCACTAACTGTTTGATAATTTTTATCACTCACACTAACAATTACTCTAACAAAAATAGTTTCTTCATTTTATCTCCTGTTGTGCAATCTGTTTGTTGTATGACAGGTAGAAGAAAAGGAGCTTCAACATCCTTTGATTCAGAACCTGAAAGAACCCTTTGGAGACTATGAAGGGAAGCAAGAGGGAAAAGGATTATTGGTGCTGAGGAAGAAGAGGAAGAGTATTTTGAACCCAACATGGAAGAAAATATGGAGAACAATCATGAAGAAGAAGCTCATAATCATGCACGAGAAGGCCATGAAAATCGTGCTGGGCAAGAAAGGAGAGTTTTAGGATCCTATATCAATCCTAATCCAGGAAACTGTGGAAACAGAATTCAGAAGCCCACCATACATGCCAACAATTTCGAGCTAAAACCCCAGCTCATCACTCTTGTGCAAAATAATTGCTCATTTGGAGGAAGTGCTCAAAAAGATCCTAATCAACATTTGACCACCTTCTTGAGGATTTGTGATACAGTGAAGTCCAATGGAGTCCATCCAGATGTCTATAGGTTGCTCTTGTTCCCTTTTTCACTCAGGGATAAAGCATCCAAATGGCTTGAATCCTTTCTAAAGGAGAGCTTAACTAATTAGGAAGAAGTGGTGAACAAGTTTTTGGCAAGATTTTACCCTCCTCAAAGGATCAATAGGCTAAGAACTGAGGTGTAAACTTTTAGACAACAAGATGGTGAGACACTTTATAAAGCATGGGAGAGATTCAAAGACCTAACAAGAAGATGCCCACCAGAGATGTTTAATGAGTGGGTTCAACTTCATATCTTCTATGAAGGTCTTTCATATAAGTCAAAGAAGGCTATGGATCATTCATCAGGAGGCTCTCTAAACAAGAAAAAAACCATTGAAGAAGCTATAGATGTCATTGAAACAGTTGCTGAAAATGACTACTTCTATGCCTCCGAAAGAAGTAACACCAGAGGAGTAATGGAGCTGAACCACGTGGATGCATTGTTAGCTCAACCAAGCAGCTAGCATATCTTACTAAGAAGGTGGAGGAGAACCAAGTTACAGCAGCCATCACCTCATCATCAGCTCAAAAAAGAGTAAACATAGGAGAAGAAGGTGACTGGGAGCAAGCCAATTATGTGGGAAATTCACCTAGACAAGTCCATGATCCATACTCCAAAACTTACAACTCTGGATGGAGAAATCACCCCAACTTTGGGTGGAGAAACCAACAAGACCAAGGGCAAGACCAGAGATGCCACAACCACAACTCCAACAATAATGCAACTCATCAAAACACCTCACAGAGATATTACCAACATCCATCTAACCAATCTTCTCAACCACCTAATCTCAAGCCACCATCAATAACCGAGGATATGCTCTCAAAGATTGAGGCTCTACTTGAAAACTTATGCAGAGAAGTCTAAGACAACAAAGTGTTTAAGGAAGAAGTGCGAGCCAATATCAAGAACCAAGGAGAAAACATCAAGAGATTGGAGTCCCAAGTATGGTATCTATCTCAACAAATTCCCAAACCCACTGATGGATTCCCCAGTGATACAGAGAAGAATCCAAGAGGAGAAACAAAGAAGGTGAGATGGGAAGAATGCAAAATGATAACCACAAGTAATGAAGGAAGCTATACACCCCAACCCACATCCAAGGAAGAGCTGAAGAAGAAGGAGGTATTGAACCCATATGCACATTTTCCTCACAGGCTAAAAGGTGGTGTAGCAGGGAGAATGTACTCAAGGTTCCTTGATATGTTTGCATCTCTTGATGTAAATATACCATTTATCAAAGCTCTCCAAGCAAATGCCTTTCTACATCAAGTATATAAAGGAGCTACTAGCCAGAAAAAGCCCATTGAAGGGTGGACAAACCATAAAAATGAACAGGGATTGCAGTGCTCTCATTCAACCAGGGCCACCCACAAATAAGGAGGATCCGGGGAGTTTCCACATTCTTTGTGCCATAGGAGAAACAATGATTGACAAAGGGCTTTGTGACTTGGGAGCAAGCATCAACTTAATGCCTCTCTCCCTCATGAAGAAGCTCCAAATCAATGAACTAACTCCTACTGATGTAATCATCAGATTGGCTGACAAAACTCAAAAACAAGCAATAGGAGTGGTTGAAAATGTGCTGGTGAAGGTTGGGAGCTACTATCTTCCCACAAATTTTGTTGTTTTGGAAATGGATGAGAATCCTATTTACCCCATCATTCTGGGAAGACCATTCCTAGCCACAGCCAGAGCACTCATAGATGTAGAGCGAGGAGAGTTAGTGCTGAGAATACATGACGAGCATCTCACTTTCAATGTCTTCAACCTCTCACAAGAATCAAGTTAAGCAAACAAAGAATTAAGAGAAGAGTAGAATGAAGCACTGATGCATGAAGCAAGCAGTGAAGCACAAACAACACAACTAGAAA
>NC_029774.3:43955480-43956580 GCF_000817695.3 Arachis duranensis
AATTACCTGAAATCATAGAAAAACACACAAACTCATAGTAAAGTCCAGAAATGTGAATTTAACATAAAAACTAATGAAAACATCCCTGAAAGTAGCTTAAACTTACTAAAAACTACCTAAAAACAATGCCAAAAAGCGTATAAATTATCCGCTCATCACCTTATCATCCCCAAATAAGTGGGCAAACAGAGATATCTAATCGAGAGTTGAAAAGGATTTTGGAAAAAACTGTGGGGATATCAAGAAAGGATTGGACAAATATGCTAGATGATGCTCTTTGGGCATACAGGACAGCCTTCAAAACACCAATTGGAATGTCCCCATATCAACTAGTGTATGGTAAGGCTTGTCATTTGCCGTTAGAGCTGGAGCACAAGGCCTCCTGGGCCCTTAAAACACTGAACCTAGATAGCACTGCTACTGGTGAAAAAAGGGTTCTGCAGCTTCAAGAATTGGAAGAATTTAGATCTCAAGCCTATGAAAATACCAAAATCTATAAAGAAAAAGCAAAAAGGAGACATGATCTCAATTTGGTACCTAGGAGTTTCGAAGAAGGGCAACATGTGCTTCTCTACAACTCTAGACTGAAACTCTTCCCTGGAAAACCCAAATCAAGATGGTCGGGACCCTTCCTAGTCACAAAACTCTCACCTTATGGACACAGAAATAATGGAAGAAGGCTCAAAGAGAAGATTCACTGTGAACAGACAAAGACTCAAACACTACTTGGGCAGCATGGGGGAGAACCCCAAACAGAAGTACAACCTCAACTAAGGAAAGAAAGCAACTATCTATCCTAAGTCCTTTGTTTGAGACACACCCTTTGAGACTAGCTAAACAATAAGATCCCAATAAGAAAAGAGAAAGAGCAATAAAAATAAAAAGGAAAGAAACACAATAAGAAACAAAGCTAGGCATCAAGGGTTTCAAAATTGAGGCATGTGTCTATGGTGTTTATGTACAAAGGATATACTTGGATGAATAAGCTCTTAGGGGTGCATTATCACTTGATAACTTGGATTAACTAATCCGGGATTATTAGCTGAAAGTCCACTATCAAGAGTAACCTTTGCTACAAAACACTTAGTAACCCAAAGAGG
>NC_029774.3:43956747-43959129 GCF_000817695.3 Arachis duranensis
GTTGGCTGAAAGCTTATCATAAAGAGTCGCCCTCTTACAAAGCACTTAGCAAAAAGAAAAATAACTTTGAAAAAGAAGGAAGGATCAATAAGAAAGAAGCCTCAAAGGATGCAATCAAAAAGGTGATTAAGGATTTGATAAAGGCTTGAAACCTAGAGGGAAAGAACCTAAGTTGCTATGCATGAAACCCCCATAAACCAGGAATGCTACTTCTATTTTATCTTCTTGTTATTTCATTTCATTCTTCTTATGCTTCAGTACTTGCTTAGGGACAAGGAAGCTTTAAGTTTCGTGTTGTGATACCAGGGCATCTAGGCCAGTTTCACTAACATTTTCTTTATTGTTTTAGGGTAGTTCCATGCATTTTCTTAGTGAATAAGGCAAGTTTTGGATGAAATTACACTTACACCTTGATTCAAGTAACTTTTGTGAACTTTGCATAATTTCATGAGTATTTTGCTAGAATTGTATGATAAATTGATAATGCATAATCTCTTGACTTTAGCTAGAACTTTGATGCACTTTAATTGCTTGTTTTCAGGGCAAAGGAAGCAAGGAAGAACCACATTGGTATTCACGTTAACCTAGTTAACGTGAACACTAATGTGGAATGGTAAAGCTTGTAACGTTAATGAGAAAAGTGATTACCAATAACGCCTGCGAAGCCATCCAAAGCTCACGTTACTAGCCACGTTAACTAAGTTAACATGGTAGTTAATGTAGAAGAGAAAGGAACTCCAATGTTAATAGAAAACGTGAACACCACTAATGTTGGAGAACTTGGCAATGATCCACGTTAAGAGTCACGTTAACTTAGTTAACGTGAACTCTAATGTGGAAGAGGAAAACAAGAGCCAACGTTAGTGACACTCACTTTTGTCACTAACGTTGGACCAACTAGCATTGCCTACGTTAACTTTCACGTTAAGACTATTAACGTGAAAGTTAACGTGGAGTTGAGATCAAAGAGCCAACATTAGTGACACTCACTTTTGTCACTAACATTGGAAGATGGCATCACTACTACGTTAAGAGCCATGTTAACTTAGTTAACGTGAGTTCCAACGTAGAGAATGTGGCATTTGGAGCGTTAGTGACAAAAGTGAGTGTCACTAACGCTCTCGAAGGTGGATCACACCTACGTTAAGAGTCACGTTAGCTATACTAACATGGACTCTAACGTAGGAACAAAGGGGCACTAAGCAACGTTAATGGGAAAAGTGATTCCCATTAACGTTCGCGAAGGGGTACAAGCCAACGTTATTGGGAAAAGTGAGTCCCAATAACGTTGGCCAAATTTTGAGAAAGCAATGTTAGTGGTCACGTTAAGACCACTAACGTTGGATTTAACGTGGATATATGAGGTTGGAACGTTAGTGAAAAAAGTGAATGCCACTAACGTTCTCGAACCCACAATGGAAATCAACGTTAAATCTTACCAAATACCCAAAGCCTAATTCATATTTCTCTGCAAGTTGGGCCCACTAAAGATGAGAAATGCTTCAACTCAAGATCCAAAGCCCACATCCAAGACTTGAAGAACTCACTAGAAGATCAAGAGGAGTGATATATATAGGAGTAGTTTTGAATTATGGAGAAGATTGGCACTTTTGGGAACTACTCTCTATTGATTTACTTTTCTGCACTTTTAGCATGAATTCTTCTTTTCTTCCATTTTTCATTTCTAGATCTATGAACAACTAAACCCGTTTCATTGGGTTAGGGAGCTCTGTTGTAATTTGATGGATCAATTATAGTTTTCATTCTTCTTCTTCTTTCTTTTCTCTTGATCTTACTAGAAAGCTTTCGATCTTAATTCAATTGGTTAGTTGTCTTGGAAAAGAAACTCTCCATAATTGAATCTTCTTTGAGCCTTGGAAAAGGGATGAGGAGATCATGCTAGAAATGCTTTCTCATGTTGGACCAAATTGGGGTTTGGGCGGTGATGAGCGGATATTTTATACGCTTTTTGGGGGTAATTTCATGTAGATTTTAGCATGTTTTAATTAGTTTTTAGTAGAATATTATTAGTTTTTAGGCAAAAATCATATTTCTAGACTTTACTATGAGTTTGTGTGTTTTTTTGTGATTTCAGGTATTTTCTGGCTGAAATTGAGGGAGCTGAGGAAAAATCTGAGTTAGGCTGAAAAAGGACTGCTGATGCTGTTGGATCCTGACCTCCCTGCACTCGGAATGGAATTTTTGGAGCTACAGGAGTCCAATTGACGCGCTCTTAATTGGGTTGGAAAGTAGACATCCAGGGCTTTCCAGAAATATATAATAGTCCATACTTTGCGCGAAAATAGACGACGTAAACTGGCATTCAACGCCAGTTCCATGTTGCAGTCTGGCGTCCAGCGCCAGAAACAGGTTACAAGCTGG
>NC_029774.3:43959252-43959824 GCF_000817695.3 Arachis duranensis
CCCAGCACACACCAAGTGGGCCCCAGAAATGGATTTCTGCACTATCTATCATAGTTTACTCATTTTCTGTAAACCTAGGTTATTAGTTTACTATTTAAACAACTTTTAGTGACTTAATTTCTATCTCATGACATTTTCAGATCTAAATTTTATACACTTTGACGGCATGAGTCTCTAAACTCCATTGTTGGGGCTGAGGAGCTCTGCAGCGTCTCAATGAATTAATGCAATTGTTTCTATTTCTCCTTTCAAACGTGTGTGTGTTTCTATCTAAGATGTTCATTTGCGCTTAATTGTGAAGGAGGTGATGATCCGTGACACTCATCACCTTCCTCAATCCATGAACGTGTGTCTGACAAACACCTCCGTTCTACATCAGATTGAATGAGCATCTTTTATCTTCCTTAATCAGAATCTTCGTGGTATAAGCTAGAACTGATGGCGGCCACTCTTGAGGATCCGGAAAGTCTAAACCTTGTCTGTGGTATTCCGAGTAGGATTCAAGGATTGAATGGCTGTGACGAGCTTCAAACTCGCGATTGCTGGGCGTGATGACAAACGCAAAAGGATCA
>NC_029774.3:43961593-43963243 GCF_000817695.3 Arachis duranensis
AGAGTGGGTGCAATTAGACATCTTCTACTATGGGCTTACAGAAAAAGCTCAGATTTCTCTAGACCACTCAGTTGGTGGATCTATACATATGAGAAAAATAATTGAAGAAGCTCAAGAGCTTATTGATACAGTTGCCAGAAATCAGCATCTATACCTAAGCAGTGAATCTTCCATGAAAGAAGAAGCTAAAACAGTAACTGCTGAACTCAGTCCTGTAGATCAGGCTAATGAATTCAATTAGCAATTAGACTTTCTAACTCAGTAGCTAGCCAAATTCAAGGAAATACTACAGGAAATAGGAATGGCTAACAGGAATATGGAAGTACAGTTAAAGCAAACAGAAAAGCAACTGTCAAAACAAATAACAGAAGAATGTCAAGCAGTTCAATTAAGAAGTGGGAAAACATTAAATACCTCACTTCAAAGTAGCAGGAAGCCAAGAAATGAACAAATGGCTACTCAAAATCCCTCTGAGGACAATCAAAGCCCAGAGAGGAATAAGGCTGGCACTGAACGCTCAGACCATGCTAATTCCTGGCGTTCAACGCCAGAAACAAGCATCAATCCGGCGTTGAACACCCAAGGGGAGCATAGTTCTGGCGTTCAGATGCCTATAACAGATAAGGAGTTGGCGTCTAACGCCACTCCAGCTTCCACCCCTGGCATTCAAACGCCAGTGGGGGATCAGTCACATACAAGTGTTGATAACAACCCTTCTAAAAAGGCTTCCCAACCCACTTTTACAGGTAATAAACCTGCAGCAACTAAGGTTGAGGAATACAAGGCCAAAATGCCTTATCCTCAAAAACTCCGCCAAGTGGAACAGGATAAGCAATTTGCCCGCTTTGCAGACTATCTCAAGACTCTTGAAATAAAGATTCTGTTTGCAGAAGCACTTGAGCAAATACCCTCTTATGCCAAGTTCATGAAAGAGATCTTAAGTCATAAGAAGGATTGGAGGGAAACTGAAAAAGTTTACCTCACTGAAGAATGCAGTGCAGTCATTCTGAAAAGCTTACCTGAGAAGCTTAAAGATCCCGGGAGCTTTATGATACCATGCACATTAGAGGGTACTTGTACCAAGCAGGCTCTATGTGATCTTGGGGCAAGTATCAACTTAATACCTGCATCTATTATCACAAAGCTTGGTTTGACTGAAGAAGTCAAACCAACCCGGATATGTCTTCAACTTGCTGATGGCTCCATTAAATACCCATCAGGCGTGATTGAAGACATGATTGTCAAGGTTGGGCCATTTGCCTTTCCTACTAACTTTGTGGTGCTGGAAATGGAGGAACACAAGAGTGCAACTCTCATTCTAGGAAGACCTTTCCTAGCAACTGGCTGAACCCTCATTGACGTCCAAAAAGGGGAAGTAACCCTGAGAGTCAATGAGGAGGAGTTCAAAGTGAATGTTGTCAAAGCCATGCAACATCCAGACAACCCAAATGACTGCATGAGTGTTGATATCATTGACTCTCTGGTAAGAGAGGTCAATATGGCTGAGAGTCTCGAATCAGAGCTAGAGGACATCTTTAAAGATGTTCAGCCTGATTTGGAGGAATCAGAGAGAATAATAGAACCTCTGAAAATCCCTCAGGAAGAAGAGAAACCTCCCAAACCCGAGCTCAAACCATTACCACCATCCCT
>NC_029774.3:43965594-43965730 GCF_000817695.3 Arachis duranensis
TATTTGTTTTTGTTAATTAATTGATTTTTACAGGTATATGTCAAAGTATCTTCAAGGTAAAAAAGCAATTGATTGAATTCATAGAGTTACAGGGGAATTTGGAAGCTCACTGGCGTGAAAAAGCCAGTAAGAAATA
>NC_029774.3:43965875-43966940 GCF_000817695.3 Arachis duranensis
TGGGCGTTGAACGCCAGAAAGAAGCTCCTTCTGGGCGTTTAACGCCAGAATTACAGCGTCCTGGGCGTTCAAAAAAATGCCCAGTGACAAAGGACTTCCTGACGTTCAATGCCAGAAAGAAGCAACAGTTGGGCGTTGAACGCCCAAGAGAAGTTGCAATTGGGCGTTAAACGCCCAAAACATGCAGCATTTGGGCGTTTAACGCCAGGATGGTGGGGAGGAGGTAAAATTCGTTTTTCTTACAAATTTTCCAAATTTTTATGTTTCAAATCATGATTTCTTGCATAAACATGTTTCAAAATGTCCTCCTTCAAATCAAAATAGTTTTCTAAGAACCCTAATTTCTAAAATCCCTTTTTCAAAAATAATATAGCTTCATACATAAACATAAACCTTTTTCCAATGCAATCCAACTCTTTTTCCAATTTTTTTTTAAAAAAAACTTAATTATCTTTTAAAATCTTTTTCAAATTAAAAATTCAGATTTATTTTTAAATATCATCTTTTTAAATTATATCCTTTTCTTATCATATTTATCTTTTATAAATCATATCTTTTATCTTATATCTTTTTCTTATTTTCGAAAACCCACCCCCTCCCTTTATATCCACTTTCGGCACCCCTCTCATCATCCACCATTCCACACCTTCTCTCCTTCTATCCCTCTTCTCTCTTTTCTTTTGCTTGAGGACAAGCAAACCTCTAAGTTTGGTGTACTTACCCGTGATCACAAAAACATACTCACTTTGATCATTGCCCCTAAAGGAAAATAACCCAACCCAAGAGGTAAGAAAGAGAATATTTCAAAGCCACTTTGGAATCAAGGGAAGGTCTTAACTAAAGAACATTCAGACCATTACTACAAGATAATGAGGCACAGATCAGTGATCCCGGAAGTCAGATTTGATCTGAAAGAAGATGAATATCCGGAAATCCAAGAGCAAATTCGAAACAGGAATTGGGAAATTCTGGCCAATCCTGAAACGAAAGTGGGAAAGAACATGGTTCAGGAATTTTATGCTAATCTATGGCAGACAGAAAGGCAAAGAATCATTGGAGCTGCTC
>NC_029774.3:43966957-43968315 GCF_000817695.3 Arachis duranensis
AATAATTGGAGCTTCCCTCTATGATCATCGGACCTTAGTCAGAGGAAAGATTGTTCACACCCATCCTGACAAAATCAGGGAGATCTTTAAGCTTCCTCAACTGAAGGATGACCCATACTCCTTTAATAGGAGAATGATGAGGGTAAACAAAGGCCTGTACAAGATTCTAGAGGATATATGCATCCCTGAAGCCAGGTGGACCACCAGCACCACTGGCATCCCAAATCAACTCAAAAGAGAAGATCTCAAACCAGCTGCCAGAGGCTGGCTGGATTTCATTGGGCGTTTTATATTGCCCACCAGCAACCGTTCTGAAGTTACTGTTAAAAGAGCAGTGATGATTCACTGCATCATGTTGGGAAAAGAAGTAGAAGTCCATCAACTGATCTCGTGTGAACTATACAAAATAGCAAACAAGAATTCCAAGGATGTCAGATTGGCCTATCCAAGCTTAATTTCTATGCTCTGCAGAGATGCCGGAGTGAAGATGGGAATAACAGAGTATATCTCAGTTGAGAGGCCAATCACTAAAATATCAATGGAAAGACAACAGCTACAGGATGATCCAATCAAGAGGAGAGCACAAGAAGTCCTCCCAGAACTTCCTCAATTCGAATATTGGGAACATCTTGAAGCATCTATTTCCAAATTGCAAGAAGCTGTGAACCAAATAAAGGAAGAACAGAACAATCAAAGTAGCATGCTTTGCAAACTGCTTAAGGAACAAGAAGAGAAGGGCGTGATTTAAGGGAGCTGAAGCGCCAAAAATTAATCCTTGAAGGACCAAGCACCCCACAGATCAGAGGAACATCCATTTCCCAAAACACAGGTTGTTGAGTTCTAATTTTAGCTTTAACTCTGTGATAGTGTTATTATAGAAATTTACCTTAGAAGTTATACAGTAGTAGTAGTAGTAATTAGCATATCTATTCTGGTTTTATTTCCAATTCAGTTATAAATTATTTTTCTCATCATCATCAGACATGAATAAAATAGTAGATTTTTAGAATAAAGAAGTAATTTATATTTTTCGAGTTCTTAATAATAAAAATTATAATTAATTATATGTAGTGGCAATACTTTTTGTTCTCTAAATGAATGCTTGAACAGTGCATATTTTATCCTGAATTTTACGAATGTTGGCTCCTGAAAGAATAAGGAACACGAAAAATATTATTGATGATCTAAAAAGTCATGAATTTGATTCTTGAAGCAAGAAAAAGCAGTAAAAAAAAAACTTGTACAAGAAATCATCGGATCAAGAAAAAGAAAAAGCCAATAGTCCTTAAAACCAAAAGGCAAGGGTGAAAAGGATCCAAGGCTTTGAGCATCAATGGATAGGAGGGCCCAAGGAAGTA
>NC_029774.3:43969238-43975737 GCF_000817695.3 Arachis duranensis
TGACGGCATGAGTCTCTAAACTCCATTGTTGGGGGTGAGGAGCTCTGCAGCGTCTCGATGAATTAATACAATTACCTTTGTTTTTCATTTAAACACGCTTGTTCCTATCTAAGATGTTCATTCGCGCTTAATTGTGAAGGAGGTGATGATCCGTGACACTCATCACCTTCCTCAATCCATGAACGTGTGCCTGACAAACACCTCCGTTCTACATTAGATTGAATGAGCATCTCTTAGATTCTTTAATCAGAATCTTCGTGGTATAAGCTAGAACTGATGGCGGCCACTCTTGAGGATCCGGAAAGTCTAAACCTTGTCTGTGGTATTCCGAGTAGGATTCAAGGATTGAATGGCTGTGACGCGCTTCAAACTCGCGATTGCTGGGCGTGATGACAAACGCAAAAGGATCAATGGATCCTATTCCAACATGATCGAGAACCAACAGCTGATTAGCCGTGCTGTGACAGAGCATCTGGACCGTTTTCACTGAGAGGATGGAAAGTAGCCACTGACAATGGTGACACCCTACATACAGCTTGCCATGGATGGAACTTTACAAACAATTGAGTTGAATATTACATTGCAGAAATTCAGAGGACAAAGCATCTCCAAAACTCCAACAGATTTTTCATTAATAAAGTAACAATTCCTTATTCCAAATACTTTGACTTTTTACAATTAAATCCAAATAATCTTATTGGCATCCTGACTAAGATTAATAAAATAAACATAGCTTGCTTCAAACCAATAATCTCCGTGGGATCAACCCTTACTCACGTAAGGTATTACTTGGACGACCCAATGCACTTGCTGGTTAGTTGTACGGATTGCAAATTCGTGCACCAGGCGGATATAGTGACATGTAATCCTTCCAACACTTTGATTTGGAAATGCATGTGGTATAATCAGTGACCACACTTCATCTCTTCCCATGAGCAATTAAATCAAGGAAGGAATTGGGCAATTGTTCAAGCTTAGGGGGATTGGATTGCCAAGGAATTGGGATCTAATCACTTAAGATTGCCAAGGAGATTAATGAATGCATTGATTGAGGAAGAGATGAGAATGAACTTGATCCGGAGAATGCAACATCTCCTGAACCCAATGATTTTCCCATTTCTGATCTTACCCATTCTCTTTACTTTCTGCCATTTAATTTCATGCTCATTACCCCAAATCCCCATTTAAGATTCTGCACTTTAATTTCTGTTATTTACTTTCCAGTTATTTAAATTTCTGCATCTCAATCTAAATTCTGTTTAGCTCAACTAGCACATTCTTCTAACTAAAGTTGCTTGACCAATCAATCCTTGTGGGATTCGACCTCACTCTATTGTGAGTTTTACTTGACGACAATTCGGTATACTTGCCGAAGGGAAATTTGTTGAGAGACAAGTTTTCATGCATCAATTCTTATGTTGGTGTTGGAGCTTTATTTTGGTGCTTATTTTGCTATATTTTAGCTTGTGGATATTATGAGGAGTGCTTCAACAATTGACATATTGTTTTGGGTCCCATATACACTTGGATTATTCACCTCAATTCCTATTTTTAAATTGCACACCAAGTGTTTGTGAAAAAGCCCTTATGGCATTTTGATTTTTTATTTATCATATTCTCACACTTTAACGCTTCTTTTTCACAATCCTTGCAATCCATATGTATTGAGTATATTAGTCATTAATTGTCAACATACAAGTGCTCATTATTTTGTTGCATGTGACTATTCATGTTGCTCTTGATGCTTGAGCTATGTTTCTCATGCCTATCACTTGCATGCTTTAAACCCTCTTTCATCTAGTTGTTATGATATGCCTTCATGATCTTAATTGATGTCTTACTTACATGTTGTAGCTACCATGTATTTAAGCTATTATCTTTTTCTTTGGCATTTGTTATCACTTGGACTTTCTTCCTTCCAGTTTTTAGCTATCTATATTTAACATTCTTCCTCTCCCTTTCTTCTTTAGGATAGGCACCAAGAAAGGAAAAGAGAAGGCTACTGGCAAGACACCGGCAAGGAAAGGCACTAAAAGAGCCCCGGCTAAGGCACAACCGACTACAAGCGTCAAGCCACCTATGAAGCTGGTGAAGAGGACAAACAAAATTGATGAGGCAGAGAAGGCATTTCTTGCAAGGGACTCTGCACGGTTCACTAACCGTTACTATGAGCAGATGTTCCCCATCCTGGCTGAGAGAAACTACAATAATGAGCATCTACTTATTCTTCCAATGCATTTTGTTGATTTTGTGGAGCCTCGCATTGAAAGGAGACATTTGGGCTTCTTGAGGAGGCAGCCGTGGGAGGCCAATCTATCATGGGTAGTTGAATTTTACTCCAACTTTCACTTGCCGACCCTGCAGTCTGTCTATGTTCGTCAAAAGCAAGTTCCTATCTCCGAAGGTGCTATCCAGAGAGTATTGAATCTTCCACCTAGCCCAGAGGGGTTGGACGCCTATCAAGAGACCCAACTCAAGCGCCAAACATACCAGTTTGACTGGAATAGCGTCTTTGGAGTCATAGCACAACCTGGGAGCACCTGAATCTATGGACAACATCGAACTCAAACCAAGAGCATCTCAGCTTAGGCTCGCGTGTGGGCATAGATTATGTCCCACTATATCTTTTCGAGCACTGACGAATGGACTTCTGCTGGTAAAGAATTTTACAAAAATAATAGCGTTGTAAGTATAGTTTCTAAACCAACAAAAAACCTTTCGTACAAAAGTTTGGTTGTCACAAGTAACAAAACCCAATAAAATTTATAACTGAAGTATTGAAACCTCAGGTCGTCTTCTCAAGAAATTACAGGAAAGTATGATTTATTATTGGTTATGGAAAAAGGTATATTTTTGGGTTTTCGAAATAGGGAACAAGTAATTTAAATGGCAAGGAAGTAAATTAATTATCATGAACACCAGTGCAAGGTATAAGAACTGGAAATTCCATCCTAGTTATCCTTATCAGGTGAGATGAGAATTGGATTTTGCTCCCACTTAGTTAACCCTTACCAAATAAAGGAAAGTCAAGTGGACTAATCAACTTGATTCCTCAAGTCCTAGTCAACTCCTATGGAAAGACTAGCTTTAGAGGGATCCAAACCAATCAGCAAATTCTAATTATCAATCACAAAGGAGTTTGATAACTCAAGTGTCACCAATTACTCAACCAAAGCAAAGGGGGAAAATATAAATTAAATTAAAAGCATTAATAACATAAATTTGAAGAAAGCAATCTTTAGGTCTGAAATATCTCAAGATGTATTAAATAAGAAAATCAATTCTAACATGGAAAGTTCATAAGCCAAATTGGAAAGATAAATAACAATTAAAGTAATAGAATAAATAAAGTAGAAAATAAATTAAAGGAACATTGAACCTGGAATGAAGAAACAATCCTAAAACTAAGAGAAATCCTAATCCTAAAATCTAAGAGAGAGGAGAGAGCCTCTCTCTCTAAAAACTACATCTAAAACCTAAAATTCTTAATTTGAATGTTGTGTGAATGAATGGATGTATTCTCCCACTTTATAGCCTCTAATCTGTGTTTTCTGGGCCAAAAACTAGGTCAGAAACAGCCCAGAAATCGCTGGGGGCGAATTTTGCCACGTGCAGGTCGCTGATTTTTCTGCAAAACGACGTGTCCGCGTGATTCACATGTGCACGTCATTTTTCTGTACAGCCACTATAGCGAATTATATATCATTTCGAAGCCCCATATGTTAGATTTCCAACGCAACTAAAACTGCAACATTTGGATCTTTGTAGCTCAAGTTATGACCGTTTGAGTGTGAAGAGGTCAGGCTGGACAACTTAGCAATTTCTTTAACTTCTTGTATTCTTTCCACTTTTGCATGATTCCTTTCCATCCTCTAAGTCATTCCTGCGCTGTAATCCCTAAAATCACTTAACACACATATCAAGGCATCGAATGGTAATAAGAGAGGATTAAACATAGCAAATTTAAAGCCCAAAGGAACATATTTTCAATCATAGCACAAAATCCGGAAGGAAAAGTAAAACCATGCAAATAGTACGAATAAGTGGGTAAATAGTTGATAAAAACCTCTCAATTGAGCACAAGATAAACCATGAAATAGTGGTTTATCAAGCACTCATGAGTCCACCTTCACTGCGGACATGGCTATTCTCATCTGGTGCATTCTTATAGAACAACCTCTCAACCTACCCCGACTCATCCGGCAGGCTGTGGGACACGTGTAGATCGTGGGCAACCTGCCTTTCCTCACATTGGTTACATATTTGGTATCTGTAGCAGGTGTCTCCTATCGGGATGGAGATACGAAGGCCATGATCCCAAGGATGATCAGTATGTCCTGAATGGGAAGTATATCAGACCCTAGTACCTTCTGCGAGCCGGTATGCAGGCCCCTCTATAGACACTCCATCTTCTTCTGCTCCACCATCATCCACACCTCCTACACCATCCACCAATCAGATGTTCCTTCAGATCCTTCAGAGGTTAGACCGGCAAGACCGGTGGATGGAGTAAATAGAGCGCCGCAATAAACGCCAATACGCTTATCTAAAGGAGCTCATTGTTAGTACTCACCCACCTCCGGAAGAGAAAGATACCCCGAATTCCACAAAATAATTTTTTTGCTAGTATAGTTCCCAACTGGTGTGGAATTTATAACCACAAACTAACCGGCAAGTGCATCGGGTCATACCAAGTAGTACCTCAAGTGAATGAGGGTCGATCCCACGAGGATTGATGGACTAATCAACAATGATTAAGTGATTTACTTAGTTAGACAAATAGAAAATGATGTTCAGAGAGTTCAAAAGCATTAACAGTAAATTCAGAATATCAAAAGCAAGCAGCAAACAAGTTGTGACTAATATGTGGAGAAACAGTTAAGGCTTCAAAGTTATCTATTTTCCAGATTGACTTTTCTTACTAGCTATTTTAATCATGTAAGATTTAATTCATGGTAAACTATATGTGACTAAACCCTAATTCCTTAGACCTTTTTAATCTCCTCTAAAATTCATCAGCCGCTAATTCCTTGGTCACTTAATTCCAATTAAAGGGTGAAGTTCAATTCTAGTTTATATGCCATAGAAACCCTAATTACCCAAATATAAGAGGATTATATGTCACGTATCCCGTTAAGTCTAGATAATTAGAAATTTAGAATATGTTTTCAAGTTGATGTTCAAGTAAAGAGCTTTTCTAAGTTATACAAGAACTCAATTAGAACCAAGGTCATACTTCCGTTCCACCTAGATTCATAAAATAAAAATGAAAACAATTCTTGAATCATAAATCAGTACATTAATTAAAATAGAAAAGTAATAGTATCAATCCATACAATAGACAGAGCTCCTAACCTTAACAGTGGAGGTTTAGTTGCTCATGGTTCAGAGAGAAAACTAGGCTTCAGAAAAACTGTAAATTGCGGAATGAGGTAGAAGAGAAGAGAGGAGCCCGAAAGGCTGATTCTTTTCCCTTTTATATCCAATCCTAATTAATGTAAAATATATTTCTTAAAAACTAATAAATATCTTTTCCTAATTCTAAAACTAATAAAAGTTTAAATCAAAATTAATTTAATTGATCCGTGCAACCTTTGGAACAAATCGAGGACCACTTGGGTTAGAAGAGTTGACGCCGAACTTAAAGAACTTCAAGTTTGGCGTGAAGGGGGCAGCATGATTTCTCCTTGGGATTGTCATATTGGCGCCGAACTTGAGGTGCTTCAAGTTCGGCATGGAGGTTATGCGTGTATTCCTTTGGAGTGTTGAGCTGGCACCGAACTTGAGTTTACTCAAGTTCGGCGTGGAGAAGGCAGCACGATTCCTTTGGAAGACTTCATGCTGGCGCCGAACTTGAAGAACTTCAAGTTCGGCGTGGAGGAGGCAGCATACATTCCTTTGGCTTTCTTGTTGTGTGGTGCACGAAATTGCAATAACACTTTTGCAACTCCCCACAACTAACCAGCAAGTGTACTGGGTCGTCCAAGTAATACCTTGCGTGAGCAAGGGTCGATCCCACAGAGATTGTCGGCTTGAAGCAAGCTATGGTTATCTTGTAAATCTTAGTCAGGATATTAGAAATTATCAGGATTGATTGTGAAAAGCAAAAGAACATGAAATGGTTACTTGTTTTGCAGTAATGGAGAATAGGTTGAGGTTTGGAGATGCTCCATCTTCTGAATCTCTGCTTTCCTACTGTCTTCTTCTTCAGTCACGCAAGTCTCCTTCCATGGCAAGCTGTATGTAGGGTTTCACCGTTGTCAATGGCTACCTCCCATCCTCTCATTGGAACGATTCCTAATGCCCTGTCACGGCACGGCATTCCATCTGTCGGTTCTCAATCAGACCGGAGTAGAATCCAGTGATTCTTTTGGCGTCTGTCACTAACGCCCCGCCTTCAGGAGATTGAAGCACGTCACAGTCATTCAGTCATTGAATCCTACTCAGAATACCACAGACAAGGTTTAGACCTTCCGGATTCTCTTGAATGCCGCCATCA
>NC_029774.3:43977215-43977719 GCF_000817695.3 Arachis duranensis
CTAATTCAACTAGTTTCAATGATAAATTTTGAAATCCTGTATTTCTTGTTCTTTTGTGATTAAAGCATTTTTCATTTAAGAGAGGTGATGGATTCATAGGACATTCATATCTTTAGGGCATAAAATTTTTAATTTTATTAATTATGGATTAAAACAAAGCTCAAAAAATAGATATAGGATGAAACTAAAAATAAAAATAGAAAACAAAACAAAGGAAAATAAAACAAAAAAAATAGAGGCTCCTAATGATAGAGGTTTTCACAGAGTTAGGACTCAACAACCTTGATTTTGAGAAGTGGATGCTCCCTCAGCTTGAGAGGAAAGCTTTTGGCGTTTCAACTCTTGGATTTCACGCCCCTGCTTCTCTTGTTCCTTCAGCAATTTGCAGAGCATGCAGTTCTGATTCTGCTGTTCTTCCTTCAATTGCTCCATAGTCTCTTGCAGCTTGTTAATAGATGCTTCTAGGCTGGACCAGTAGTCAATTCTTGGGAATTCAGGGAGGAA
>NC_029774.3:43983202-43983639 GCF_000817695.3 Arachis duranensis
TTATCCTGTTCCGCTTGGCGGAGTTTTTGAGGATAAGGCATCTTGGCTTTATATTCTTCAACCTTAGATGCTGCAGGTTTTTTCCTTACAGAAGTGGTTGAAGAAGCCTTGTTAGAGGGATTACTGTCAGCACTCTCAGGTGTCTGATTCTCCCCAGGTGTCTGAACGCTAGGAATGGGTGAAGTTTGGGCGTTAAACGCCAACTTTTCCCCCTTTTCTGGCGTTTGAACGCCAGAACTGGGCAAGGAATGGGCGTTTAACGCCAGCTTTCCTTCCCTTTCTGGCGTTTGAACGCCAATAGCATTCCTCTCTGGGCTCTTACTGTCCTCAGAGGGATTTTGAACAGTGGTTTGGTCATCCTCTGTCAATTGTTCCTTGTTTGGCTTTTTACTCTTTTGAGCAGTGTTATTCAGGGTCTTCCCACTCCTCAATTGAAC
>NC_029774.3:43986385-43994274 GCF_000817695.3 Arachis duranensis
GTGCCAGTTCCGGCGTTTAACGCTGGAATTTCTGAGGGAGACTTTGAGCGCCGGTTTGGGCCATCAAATCTTGGGAAAAGTATGGACTATCATATATTGCTGGAAAGCCCAGGATGTCTACTTTCCAACGCCGTTGAGAGCGCGCCAATTGGGCTTCTGTAGCTCCAGAAAATCCGCTTCGAGTGCAGGGAGGTCAGAATCCAACAGCATCTGCAGTCCTTTTTGGTCTCGGAATCAGATTTTTGCTCAGGACCCTCAATTTCAGCCAGAAAATACCTGAAATCACAGAAAAACACACAAACTCATAGTAAAGTCCAGAAAAGTGAATTTTAACTAAAAACTAATAAAAATATACTAAAAACTAACTAGATTATACTAAAAACATACTAAAAACAATGCCAAAAAGCATACAAATTATCCGCTCATCATTGTGGCGCCAATCATGGGGAATCCAAGTTTGGCGTGGATGAAGTAGCCTTGATTCTTCACTCTCTCCATTCTCTAGCCTTGACTTAAACTCCGTAAAATTTGTCCAAAATGCTACCTGAAATAAACAGAATTGCACACAACTCAAAGTAGCATTCTTAATGGCTAAAATATATTAAATCTTGATTAAACTTAGCAATTCAAGTCCAAATTCACTATGAAAAAACAGAGAAGATGATCACGCATCATAACACCAAACTTGAATTGTTGCTTGTCCTCAAGCAACCAAAATTAGTACATGATTAAGATGTGAATTTGCATGAGAAGTGAGAGTTCGGTTATGCTTATGTTTATTCTTAAAGTGGGGCTTATCCATTCTAATTCTGAACAGTTTTGGCATCTTACTCTTCTTTGAATAAGAAGAATGTTACTGTCTTTCGGAATTAGAATCCGGATAATATTATGAATTCTCTAGTTTTTTATACTTTAGTTTAATCCTTGGACACAACAAAATTTCTTTCATTCTCTTTTCTTTGGTGCTTTGCACCTTGAGCCTAGCCGTGACTTTAAATGCTTTATCTCAAGCTTCACTTGACACAAAAATACCACAAGTACTTAACTTGGAACTCTCTTGAAGTTCTGATTTTTCTTTCAGTTACTCCCAAACAGTGGTGCCCAAAGCCTTTGGCATATTCTGCTAAATGCATTTGGTCTCGACTCTAAATATTCTATCTCAAGTATTGCTTGACACAAGAATACCACAAGCATATGGCTAGGAAAATAACTCTTTAAGCTTTTAGTCATGTCAGACCTCCCTAGTCATTGATGCTCAGAGCCTTGGACCTTATTTTTTAATTTTTTCTTTGCTGTTTCTTTTTGC
Source organism: Arachis duranensis (assembly GCF_000817695.3). NCBI lineage: Eukaryota > Viridiplantae > Streptophyta > Magnoliopsida > Fabales > Fabaceae > Arachis > Arachis duranensis. The sequence continues at coordinate 43,987,692 of NC_029774.3, forward strand.
TTCTGATGCGTGCGCATCTTTTCTATCTTTTTCTAGTCAATTTGTATCTAATTTGTTGAGTTTAATAAAGAATTAATTATCTTTTAGCCAATATGGATGCTACTTTGAGTCTTTTGCAATTTTATTTATTTTAAGAAGCATTCGGCTGGATTTGATGGAGTTTTTGCAGCACAAGAATCAAAGGAGATGGCAACGAGGAGTGACGTGTACGCGTGACAGACATGTGCACGTGATTTGGAGCTTTCCATGGTGACGCGTGCGCGTGGCGGATGCGTACGCGTGATTTGAAGATTTTCTCAGTAATGCGTGCGCGTGACCAACGTGTTCGCGTGACTTGCGAAGAAGACCATCCATGCGTACGCATGATTGACGCGTACGCGTGACATGCGCCACGTGCAGAAAACGCAGAAAACGCTGGGGTGATTTCTGGACCCCATTTTAGCACCCAAGTTAGGCGCGGATCCAGTGAAGCCAAGTGGTCCCCACCTTTCAAGACGCGGAGTAGTTAGTTAATTCTGATTTAAATTCAAATTTGATTTTAAAATAGGAAAAGATATGATTTTAATTTTAAAAATTAGATTTTAAATTTATTAGGATTAGTTATAAAAGGGGAGACTTCTCTTCTATAGAGATTCCAATTAGGGGGATTCCATTAAGGAATTCTATACAAATTTACATTCCGCATTCCATGAGCAACTAATCCTCCATTGTTAAGGTTAGGAGCGCTGTCTATTTGTATGGATTGATTTTATTGATTTTTCTAATTTAATCTATGTTTTGATTTATATTTCAATAATTATTTTCGCTCTTTATTTTATGAATATGGGTGGAACGGAAGTATGACCCATGTTCTAATTGAGTTCTTGTAAAACTTGGAAAAGCTCTTTACTTGAACAACAGCTTGAAAACATATTATACTGAATTTCTAATTGTTTGTATTTAACGGAATACGTGACATATAATCCCCTTATTTTTGGATAATTAGGATTCTTTTGGCATATAAACTAGAAATTGATCATCACCCTCTAATTGGAATTAATTGACCAAGGAATTGGCAGTTAATGAATTTTAGAGGAGACTAGGAAGGTCTAAGGAATTAGGGTCTAGTCACATATAGTTTGCCATGAATTAAATCTTGCATGATTAAAATAGTTAGTAAGAAAAATCAATCCGAAAAAAATAGATAACTCTGAAACCTTAATTGTTTTCTCAATATTTTATTCCTAACTTATTTATTTGCATGTCTTTAATATTCTGAATTTACTGTTAATGCTTTTGAACTTCCAAACACTATTTTCTATTTGCCTGACTAAGCTTATCACTCAATAATTGGTGCTTGATCCATCAATCCTTGTGGGATCGACCCTTACTCACGTAAGGTATTACTTGGTACGACCCGGTACACTTTCCGATTAGTTTGTGGGTTGTAAAATACCGCACCAAGTTTTTGGCGCCGTTGTCGGGGATTGATTGTGATTGACAACTATTAGTTGTTTGATTGCTTAGATTAGGCATTTTAGTTTTAATTTTATTTGATTTTTGTTTTAGTATTATTTTCAAAAAAAATTATTTTGATCTGTTTTATTTAAAAAAAATTTTCCTCTTAATTTTTGAAATTAAGTTTGGTCCCGTAGTAATTTTTCTTAAAAAATATCTTTTTTAAAAATCCTAGTATCTTTTTTTGTTTAATTTTTGAATTTATATTTCACTTCTTTTCATTTATTTTCGAATTTTTTATTTATTTTTATTATTCTTTATTTTATTCCTTTTCAAAAAAAATAAAAAAAAACAAAAATAAAAATTTTTGTTCTGTCTTCTTTGCTTTCCTATTTATCACATGATGCGTTTAATCCTTTTTGGTATTTTGTGCTAAGGAAAAATAATGGAGAGAGATCACATGGGTTACTACTCACATCCAAATAGTGATTCATATTATGGTGGATGGAGGAACTATCCAAAATTTGGTTGGCAAAGTCAAAACCAAAGAAACTTCAATGCTCCATGTTCCAACTATCAAGAGACACCACCTCCATATTCATACCAAGAACCACCATCATCTTTCTACCCATACCAAGAACCACCATCTCCATATTCGTACCAAGAACCACCACCTTTCTATCCATATCAAGAACCACCATCCTTCTACCCATATCAAGAGCCACCATCTTCCTATTCATCTCAAATACCATCCGATCTTGAGCTCCTCATGAAAGAATGCCTACATGATATAAAGACAAGTGTTAAAAATGTAGAAAAATATGTGCAGACAATAATCAAGAACCAGGAAGAGGAACAAGCAAATTCCTTTCCAAGAGATATAATGCAAGATCCTATGAAAGAAAGTGAGCAAACCAATCAAAGGAGTTTATACTCCAGTGAATTAGCGAACTTTCCACCCTCACATATGGAAGAAGAGAAGATGCACAACCTCCCATGCCCTTGGTAAGCAATGAAGAAGGGATTGAATTAGAAGAAAGCAACCAAGAGGAAGAGATTGAAATTGAGGAAGCTTACAAAGAGGTAGATGAATTCAAAGAAGAACACAAGGGAGTGGAGCTTGCAAGACCTCTTCCAAAGCTATCACCATCCAATACAAGATTCAAGTGGGTAAAATTTCTATCCTTAACCTGTACTTTCCCACTTGAATATGGGCTACTGGAGACAGATGGTCAACTTAGAACTCTTTGTGGCATTAAGAGTAAAAGGAAGATGGTTAGTGGTTAGAGTCGTCAAGCAAGGTTCAATATGGTTGCATGCTCCAAATTGAAGTGTAAGGATTGGTGTAGAGCTCACTTGAATGGGTCTAGAAGGTTGTTTGGATATCTCTGTGAGGATTCAGATTGCTTACCACCCAGTGGGAACAATGGTGATTCACAAGAAGACGGATGTAAAGGCAAGGTTTGGGACCCTGGAATTCATTCCCATAATCAACACTCTTGGGACCTTGTCACTTGCTTCAACTTGCTCAAAGGCGTTATGCGCCTAGTTTGGGATCCCGATAGCCATTGGAATTATAAACATTGGTGGAGATTCATGGATCAATACAAGCATTAGCCACCATGACAAGGAGCTCACCACATGTCCAACTTAAGAACTTCAACTAAAAGTGCTTGGTGGGAGACAACCCACCGTGGTACGATCGTTGCTTTTCATTCTTAGTTATTTTTCATAATAGTAGTTTTCTTACTTATTTGATTTTTATTGAGTTCTTACTAATTTTCTAATCATGTAGCTATTTTAGAACAGGAACCGGAAGAAAAAAAAAGAAGAAGAGAGCATATGACGCGCAAGCGTCGCTGACACGTACGCGACATATGCATGTGCGTGAAAAATAAAATTTGACAGAGAGTTACGCGGGAGAGGCGCAAGAATGATGCCTCTAGCACAAACAAACCCACTTGTACGCGTACCCCACGCGTACGGGTCGTTTGTGATTTTTACCATTCACGCGGGCGCGTCATCGACGCGTACGCGTGACCTTAAAAATCGGTGTAAATGAGTGTTTTGGCAGAGAGTTGTGCTGGTTTGGGCTGGAAGTGTGCTAGACGCACAAAATTGACCACGCGTACACGTCCCTGACGTGTGTGCGTCATTTGCACAGATGGCCATCCATGCACGCGCACGCATCGTATGAAAATATTGGTGCCCAAGCCACGCGAACAGAGAGTTGTGCATGTGCGCGGCTGGCTTCGTGCGAATCGCACAAAACCAAGGGCACACGGACGCGTGTGACGTTAGGATTTTTGCTAGTAAAGAATTTTATAAAAATATAGTCGTGTTGTAAGTATAGATTCTAAACCAACAGAAAATCCCTTCGTACAAATGTTTTGGTTGTCACAAGTAACAAACCCCTAAATAAATTGATAACCGAAGTATTCAAACCTCGGGTCGTCTTCTCAAGGAATTGCAGGGAGGTATGTTCTTATTATTGGTTATTGGTCTTGTAAATTGGGGTTTTGAAAGTAAGAAAGAAGTATGTTCAATGATAAGAAAATAAAAATAGTAATAATAAAATAAACTTTTGGCAAGGTATTAGAACTGGAAGTCCTATCCTTATCAATTGTGATGAGAATTAGATTTTAATCCCACTTAGTTAACCTTTACTAAAGCAAAGGAAAGTCAAGTGGAATGATTAGTTTGATCCTCAAGTCCTAGTCAATCCCTGTGGGAAGACTAGTTTTAGAGCGATCTGCCAATTTCAACCACTGCTTTATTTAATAACTCAAGCGTCACCAATTACTTAACCAGAGCCAAAAGGGAAGATTCTAAATTAAATTGAAGACATCATAAATAGAGTAAAGCAAGCATAAGTCTGAAATACCTCAATTGCATTAATAAAAGCAGTCAAATCTAACATGGAAAGGTTCATAAACAAATAAAAGAGACAATAAATAAAAGAACATTGAACCTGAGATGAAGAAGAAAATATTCCTAATTTCTAAAAATCCTAATCCTAATCCTAAGAGAGAGGAAAGAGCCTCTCTCTCTAAAAACTACATCTAAAATTATGAAAAGTGTATTATGAATGAATCTCCGTTGTATGGATGGACTCCCCCACTTTATGGCCTTTAATCCGTGTTCTCTGGGCCAAAAACTGGGTCAGAAACAACCCAAAAATTGCTGATTGTGAAATCTGGTCTGTACAGGTCACGGCAAAGTGACGCGGAGGTGTCGTCCATGCGTTTGCGTGGAATGAGATTCGCAGATGCGACGTGTCCGCGTGGAGTGTGCGTTCGTGTTGCCTATCTGTACTTCCACTATGGCAATTATATATCAAATCGAAACCCCAGACGTTAGCTTTCCAACGCAAGTGGAACCACATCATTTGGACCTCTGTAGCTCATGTTATGATCGTTTTAATGCGAGAGGGTCAGGCTGACAGCTTTGCAATTCCTTCAACTTCTTGTATTCCTTCCACTTTTGCATGCTTCCTTTCCATCCTCTGAGCCATTCCTGCCCTGTAATCTCTGAAATCACTTAACACACATATCAAGGCATCTAATGGTAATAAGAGAGGATTAATATTAGCAAATATAAGGCCAAAGAAGCATGTTTTCAATCATAGCACAAAATCAGGAAGGAGAATGTAAAACCATGCAAATCATATGAATAAGTGGGCAAGGACTTGATAAAAACCACTCAATTGAGCATAAGATAAACCATGAAATAGGGGTTTATCAACCTTTCCACACTTAAACATTAGCATGTCCTCATGCCAAGCTCAAGAGAAGCTATAAAGGAGTGAAGAGGAATGATAGAGAGTATGCAATGCAACCTATCTATGCGGATGCAACTACATGCAAAATGTTTCTACCTACTTGGTTAAAAGTAAATAAGTTCTTCAAGACAAATATGAACCAAATTCCACTAATTCAAATTATACAATAAAAAGCAAGTAAACTTGTAAGAAGATAGCTCATGAAAGCAGGGAACATAGAATCAAGCATTGAACCCTCACTGGTAGTGTATATCACTCTAATCTCTCAAGTGTCTAGGGTCAATCACTCTATTCTTCTCTAATCATGCTTTCTAAACTTCGTTCTTCATCTAACCAATCAACAAATATTTAATGTATACATACAAACATTATGAAGTCTTTTTCAATGTTGTAATGGGGCTAAGGTAAGGGTAAGGGTATATATATAAGGCTAAGTGAGCTAAATAATTGAACCCTTGATTAGTCTAAGATCTCACATAACATATACATACTTTATACAATTTAAAATGCTTTACCTAGCTACCCAAATTTTTTCCACTTTTGTATTGTATGCTCATGTATCAAACTTATTTTTGAATTTTGTCCCATGTGCATTGATTTTTTTTATTTTGCATTTGGGGTAATATATTTTTTTTGTATCCCCTTATTTAATTACTTAATAATTTTTTTTTATTTTTTTATTTTTTATTTTTATTTTTTTAATGCACATGGTAATTTAATTAATTTGATTTCACATGAGCATGCTTCCCAAATTTTCAAATAACTTATTCAATTTAATTTCCTACTTTTTCCTATCATCCCATGTTCCCATAAAATTTCCCACACTTAAATTATACACAATATCTATCTTAAGCTAACCAAGGATTCAACTTGGGATTTTTTTTAATTTGTTTTTCTGCTTAAGGCTAGTAATGTGGTTATAGAACAGAAGGGGATTAAAAGGCTCAAGGGGGCTAACAAGGGTGATGTAAAAGGTAGGTGATGAGCGGATAATTTGTACGCTTTTTGGCATTGTTTTTAGTATATTTTTAGTATGATCTAGTTAGTTTTTAGTATATTTTTATTAGTTTTTAGTTAAAATTCACTTTTCTGGACTTTACTATGAGTTTGTGTATTTTTCTGTGATTTCAGCTATTTTCTGGCTGAAATTGAGGGACCTGAGCAAAAATCTGATTCAGAGACTAAAAAGGACTGCAGATGCTGTTGGATTCTGACCTCCCTGCACTCGAAGTGGATTTTCTGGAGCTACAGAAACCCAATTGGCGCGCTCTTAACGGCGTTGGAAAGTAGACATCCTGGGCTTTCCAGCAATATATGATAGTCCATACTTTGCCCAAGATTTGATGGCCCAAACCGGCGTTCAAA
>NC_029774.3:43995458-43996153 GCF_000817695.3 Arachis duranensis
TCATCTTGTTGCTTAGATTAGGTATTTTTTTTTCTTCAGAGTTCTTAAGACTGAATTCTAGTGTTTCAAGGTGATGTTCTTATCATCACCAAAGCTGATTGATCTTCATCAATTTAGCTCTTGAATGCAGTGTTCTGCTGAAGCTTGGCTGACCATGTCTAATTCCTTTAGACTGAAGCTTTAGACTAACATTGCATGATTCCTAGAATTCTCATTAAGAACTTTGATATCTTTTTCCACTTAATTTTCGAAAAAGCACAAAAAAAATTACAAAATCATAAAAACAAAAAAATATTCTATGTTTCTTGTTGAGACACTAGTCTCATGTTAAGTTTGGTGTCAATTGCATGCATCCATTCATGTGTGCTTAAGGATCTTCAAATAATTCTTGATGATTTCTTACTCTGATCTTTGAATTCTCTTGACTTGAGTGTTTTATGTGTCTCATATGCATTCTCATTAGTGTCAGTAGTATACAAACTGCTAAGTTTGGTGTCTTGCATGCATAGTTATTTGATTCTTGTTGCATCTTGATTTTTTCTTATTATTAAAAATCCAAAAATATTTTTTATTTTGTGTCTTCTCAAGTCAATACTACAGAGAAATTAAAGATTCAGAACATACAGCAGAGGAATTACACAGAAAAGCTGGGCGTTCAAAACACCCAGTGAAGAAGGACAGACTGGCGTTTAAAT
>NC_029774.3:43996425-43997310 GCF_000817695.3 Arachis duranensis
ATACTTACTATCAATTAATGATTTGATTCAACATTTCAAGTATGTTGCCTTTTCTGTTGAGGAAGGTTTAATGTTTGAATCATATCTTTTCTTGTTAGTCAAGTTTTTAATTTTCAAAATCAAATCTTTTTTTTTAATGTTTTTCAAATCATATCTTCTCAATCACATCTTTTAAAAACTAATCATATTTTCTTAACCACATCTTTTTCAAAATAGTTTTCAATCAAATCTTTTTGATTTCTAATTTCAAAATCTTTTTCAAAAATCACTTGATTTCTTTTCCATTTTCCTTTTTCGAAAATTAAGTAATGTTTTTCAAAAATGTTTTCAAATTTTTTACTTAATTTTCGAAAATCACTTCCATTCTTCTCACATCCTTCTATTTATGGACTAACATTATCCCTTGATGCAAAATTCGAACTCCATCCCTTTGATAAGTTCGAATTTTCTACTTCTGTCTTCTACTCTTCTTTTCCTCTGACACTTTAAGGAATCTCTATACTGTGACATAGAGGATTCCACATTTTCTTGTTCTCTTCTCTTTCATATGAGCAGGAGCAAAGACAAAGGCATTCTTGTTGAGGCTGATTCTGAACCTGAAAGGACCTTGAAGAGAAAGCTAAGAGAAGCCAAAGCACAATTCTCTTTAGAGGACCTGACCGAATTCTTCAAAGAAGAAGAACACATGGCAGCCGAAAACAACAATGCCAATAATGCAAGGAAGGTGCTGGGTGACTTCACTGCACCTACTCCCGATTTCTATGGGAGAAGCATCTCTATCCCTGCCATTAGAGCAAACAACTTTGAGCTTAAGCCTCAACTAGTTTCTCTAATGCAACAGAATTGCAAGTTCCATAGACTTCCATTGGAAGATCCTCATCAGTT
>NC_029774.3:43999975-44000697 GCF_000817695.3 Arachis duranensis
TTGGTGCAGGGATGACTTTTCCTTGACACCTTAGGATCTGTGGACCCCACAGGATCCCCACCTACCCTACCACTCTTTCTCTTCTTCACCCATTCACCAATCACCTCAACACCTCTTCCCCAAAAAACCCTTCACCTATCAAATCCCATCTTTCTCTTCACCACTCACATCCATCTTTCATAAAACACCACCTACCTCACCATTCAAATTCAAACCACTTTCCCACCCAAACCCACCCTCAAATGACCGAACCCTACCCTTCCCCCTCTCCTATATAAACCCTCCTTCACTCCTTCCTTTCCACACAACCTAAACACCATTTCTTCCCCTTCTTGGCCGAAAACAAAAGCCATTCCCATCTCCTTCACTTTGGCCGAATACAAAGCCATTCCCTTTCTCCTCATTTCTTCTTCTTCTACTCTCTTCTTTCTTCTTTTGCTCGAGGACGAGCAAACATTTTAAGTTTGGTGTGGTAAAAGCATTGCTTTTTGTTTTTCCATAACCATTTATGGCATCCAAGGCCAGAGAAACCTCTAGAAAGAGGAAAGGGAAGGCAAAAGCTTCTACCTCTGAGTCATGGGAGATGGAGAGATTCATCTCAAGGGTGCATCAAGACCACTTCTATAAAGTTGTGGCCTTGAAGGAGGTGATCCCTGAGGTCCCTTTTTCACTCAAAAAGGGTGAACATCCGGAGATCCAACATGAGATCTGAAGAAGAGGTC
>NC_029774.3:44000758-44001160 GCF_000817695.3 Arachis duranensis
CCATTCAACAAGTCGGAATCTTGATGGTTCAAGAGTTCTATGCCAATGCATGGATCACCAAGAACCATGATCAAAGTGTGAGGGTGGCATTCAACTTGCCTATGATGCAAGGAGATGAACATCCGTACACTAGAAGGGTCAACTTTGATCAAAGGTTGGACCAAGTCCTCACGATCATATGTGAAGAGGGCATGACCTCAAACCCGTGGCTAGAGGATGGTTGGAGTTTATCCACCGCTCAATCATTCCCACTAGCAACCGGTCCGATGTTACCATAGACAGGGCTATCATGATTCATAGCATCATGATTGGAGAAGGAATAGAAGTTCATGAGGTTATAGCTCAAGAGCTCTATAAGGTGGCGGACAAGTCCTCTACCTTGGCAAGGTTAGCCTTTCCTCA
>NC_029774.3:44003014-44009027 GCF_000817695.3 Arachis duranensis
AGCTTGCCATGGAAAGGAGTAAGAAGGATTGGATGAAGACAGTAGGAAAGCAGAGAGACGGAAGGGAAGGCATCTTCATGCGCTTATCTGAAGTTCCTACCAATGAATTACATAAGTACCTCTATCTTTATCTTTATGTTTATTTCGTTCATCACCATATCCAATTGAGTTTGCCTGACTAAGATTTACAAGATGACCATAGCTTGCTTCATACCAACAATCTCTGTGGGATCGACCCTTACTCGCGTAAGGTTTATTACTTGGACGACCCAGTACACTTTCTGGTTAGTTGTGCGAAGTTGTGTTTATGCCATGGTATTGAACACCAAGTTTTTGGATTCATTACCGGGGATTATTTGAGTTGTGAAAAGTATTGATCACAATTTCGTGCACCAGTAGGCTTATTTGAGATAAGTAAGCAAAAATTCAAATAATGGCCTCAATCATATGCAGGTATGTATCTACATTCTATATTAGACATATAGACTGAAACAAAGTAAAGATTACAATCATAGAGAAGAAAACACACAAGAATAAAATATTATGGTTAAATAATGTAACCATGCAATTAAGCTCAAAATCTCACGGGTTGTGTGTTCTTTAGCTCAAAAACCATGTTATAATTTACAATCTTCAAACAAATTTAACACATAGAAAATTTAAAATTTTTTTTATTTTAAATTAGTGAAATTTTTCAAAAATAGGGTCTTGAAAAGAAACTTATTATTTTAACCAAGCAGTAGTTAAATGTCTAAAATCAAACAAACATGCAATGCAACATGCAAATGCAACAATGAACTATAAATGAAATAATGGTGTTGAGAAGAAGAAAATAGCTAACCCATGGAGATCGGTATCGACCTACCTACACTTAAAGATTGCACCGTCCTCGGTGCATGCTGAGATGTGCAGGTGGACGGGTTGCTCCAACTGATGCTTTTCTCCAACGATTGTGCGGTAAACTTGTTCACAATTCCAGTTAGAAACTCGTCTTTTTCCCTCTTGGTGGCCAGCCTGAAAGAAGAGGAAAAAGAAGAAAAAGTAACCCAGAAATAAAAATAAGAATATAAATAAAGTCTAGGTGGGTTAATGCCAAATAATGAGGGTCTCAATTACATGGTAGATACAACATGCAAGTGAGAAAATAATAGAAGCACATGGCATGTTAACTAAATAGTAAACAAGTTAAGAAGCACCTAAAATAATGCAGGAGATATGCAACAGATGAGTAAAAAGATTGTAACACCAATGTAAAATAGCAGATATAGAAAAGAAAGGGAGAAGAAGAAAGAAGAGAGTAAAGAGAAAAGAAGAAAAAGAATGAATAAGGTGAAGAATAGAGATAATAGAAGAAAGGAAAGAAAGAAGAAGAAAGAATTAAGAAAGGGGAAAGAAAAAGATTAAGAAAAGATAAGATAGTCGGCGCTGGGATGAATAAGCTGTGCGGCACAGGGGACGCGGACGCGCGGGGCACGCGGTCGCGTGGATAGCGCTTCAAGGAAGTGACGCGAACGCGTGTGGCACGCGGATGCGTGACTAGATTTGTGCTATTGGCACAAGTGCAGCCTCGCGTTCGCACAGCTCTCTGTTTAAATGCATTTTGCCAAAAATCTGGGTGACGCGGTTGCGTAGGGGACGCGATCGCGTGGTTAGCCTTTTTCTGAAAAACGGCACAGACACGTGGGCACGCGTTCGCGTGGGGCACACGTTCGCGTGGTAGGGCTTGTGCTTCTAGCACGAGTCTAGCCACGATCCAGCTAAACTTTCGGCCATACACTCTTTTTACGTCAATTTACAGGGCACGCGTTCACGTGGGTGACGCGGACGCGTGGGAGGCATTTTTCCCACATGACGCGGACGCATAGGTGATGCGGTCGCATGGATCAACTTGTGCCAAAGGCACGCCTCCAGCCACACTTTCACGTGACTCTCTGTTCAATCTTATTTCTTCCCCACGCACTTGTGACGTGGACGCGTCATCAACGCTTACGCGTCACGGGCGTTTTTTTTTAATATGCAAGATGCAAAATGTAGTATGCAGATGCAGATGCAAATGTTATGAACAATTCCAGGTTCAATAAGAGAAAATAAAACTCAAAAACAAACAAAACTGAATTGAAAAAGGAACGATCATACTATGGTGGGTTGTCTCCCACCCAGCACTTTTAGTTAAAGTCCTTAAGTTGGACATTTGGTGAGATCCCTGTTATGGCGGCTTGTGCTTGTATTGATCCAGGAATCCCCACTAATGTTTGTACGTCCAATATCCTTCGGGATCCCAAACCTTGCTTGTGCACCCGTCTTTTTGTTGATCATCATGATTCCATCCGGGTGGCAAGCAGTCCGAATTCTCACTGAAGCGGCCAAACAACATCTTAGACCCATTCAATTGAGCTCTATACCAACTCTTGTGTTTAAACTTAAAGCTTCCAACCATAATGAACTTTGCAGGACAATTCTTACCACTGACCATCTTCCTCTTACTCTTAATGCCAAAAAGAGCTCTAAGCTGACCATCCGTCCCTAGTAGCCCATATTCAAGTGGGAAAGTAAAGGATAAGGATAGGAATTTTACCCACTTGAATATTGTGTTGGACGGTAATGGTCTTGGGAGAGATATTTCTAATGAATTTGCAAGCTCCACTCCCTTGTGCTCTTCTCTGACAACTTCCACCTCTTTGTAAGCTTCTTCAATTTCAACCTCTTCCTCTTGGTGGGTTTCTTCCAATTCAACCTCTTCTTTATTGTTTACCAAGGGCATGGGAAGTTGTGCTTCTTCTTCTTTAAACTCCATCTCTTGATCAACCTCTTCCAAGTCTTCAACCATGACATGCCTTGGAGGTTGTACACCCTCTTCAACATCAATTTCAAACATCTTGGAAGGAGGCTTTATGAACGGAATTTCCAATGAAGGTTTAGCATCTCCTAAGTCTTCAACCAACTCTTCTCTTCTACAATGACAGCGTTCTCTACTTGTTCCAGTATGAAGTTATGCTCTATGCTGTCCATTGGAGTTTCTAGTGTCTTCTTCGTGCTGCGTTCTTCATTAGATTCTCCACATGAAGCCATGGGAGTCTATTGAGTGTCTGAACATCTGGAAGATAATCGATTTATTGCTTGCTCTAGTTGATGAAGGGTTGCATTAAATTGGTCTATTGATTCTTTGAAACGAACTTGTGATTCTTGGCTTGATGGATATGGACATGGTGCATATGAAGGTGGTGGTCCTTGGGAGTAACTAGGTTGGAATTGGGGTGGTTCTATATATGGTTCATATGGTGGTTGGTGTGGTGGATAAGGGTTAGGGTCATATGGGGGTGTTTGGTGGTAAGGGGCTTGTGAGTCTGGTGGTTCAAAGGTATGTTGTGGAGGTGGTTCATAAGCATAAAGTGGGGCTTGTTGGTAACTACAAGGAGGTCCACCATACCTATCATCTTGGTATGCATTATAGAATGGTCTTCGTCCATGATATCTTGGAAGGTGTTGTCGCCTATAGGGTTGATCAGCTCCTATTGGCTCCGTCCATCTTTGATTGCATTGACCTTGATGCATATTCCTGTTATAGCTTCTTCTTCCTGCAACATAGTTGTAACCAGACTCATAGTCAACGGGGTGAGAGTTCATAGTAGTAGGAGAAAATGAGAACAAAAACTAACAAAAAGAAAATATTTTGAAAAAGATATGATTTTTGAAAAAAGATAAGATAAGATTTTGAAAAAGATATGATTTTTTTGAAAAAGATTTGAATTTTGAAAAATAAGATAAGATAAGATAAAAATTTTAAAATCTGAAAAAAAAATTTTTGAAAAAATATTTACAATAACCAACAATAAGGCACACGTTTGTAATTCCCCAGCAACGGCGCCATTTTGACGTTAGGATTTTTGCTAGTAAATAATTTTATAAAAATATAGTCGCGTTGTAAGTATAGATTCTAAACCAACAGAAAATCCCTTCGTACAAACGTTTTGGTTGTCACAAGTAACAAACCCCTAAATAAGTTGATAACCGAAGTATTCAAAACTCAGGTCATCTTCTCAAGGAATTGCAGGGAGGTATGTTCTTATTATTGGTTATGAGTCTTGTAAATTGGGGGTTTTGAAAGTAAAAAAGAAGTATGTTCAATGATAAGAAAATTAAAATAGTAATAATAAAATAAACTTTTGGTAAGGTATTAGAACTGGAAGTTCTATACTTATCAATTGTGATGAGAATTGGATTTTAATCCCACTTACTTAACCTTTACTAAAGCAAAGGAAAGTCAAGTGGAATGATTAGTTTGATCCTCAAGTCCTAGTCAATCCCTGTGGGAAGACTAGTTTTAGAGCGATCTGCCAAATTTAACCACTGCTTCATTTGATAACTCAAGCGTCACCAATTACTTAACCAGAGCCAAAAGGGAAGATTCTAAATTAAATTGAAGACATCATAAATAGAGTAAAGCAAGCATAAGTCTGAAATACCTCAATTGCATTAATAAAAGCAGTCAAATCTAACATGGAAAGGTTCATAAACAAATAAAAGAGACAATAAATAAAAGAACATTGGACCTGAGATAAAGAAGAAAATATTCTTATTTTTTAAAAATCCTAATCATAATCCTAAGAGAGAGGAGAGAGCCTCTCTCTCTAAAAACTACATCTAAAATTATGAAAAGTGTATTATGAATGAATCTCCGTTGTATGGATGGACTCCCCCACTTTATGGCCTCTAATCTGTGTTCTCTGGGCCGAAAAATAGGTCGGAAATAGCCCAAAAATCGCTGATTGTGGTCCGTACAGATCGCGGCAAAGTGACGCGGAGGCGTCGTCCATGCGTTTGCATGGAATGAGATTCGCAGATGCGACGCATCTGCGTGGAGCGCGCATTCGCGTCGCCTATCTGTACGGCCACTATGGGGAATTATATATCAAATAGAAGCCCCGGATGTTATCTTTCCAACGCAAGTGGAACCGCATCATTTGGACCTCTGTAGCTCAAGTTATGATCGTTTTAGTGCGAGATGGTCAGGCTGACAGCTTTGCAGTTCCTTCAACTTCTTGTATTCCTTCCACTTTTGCATGCTTCCTTTCCAACCTCTGAGCCATTCCTACCCTGTAATATCTGAAATCATTTAACACACATATCAAGGCATCTAATGGTAATAAGAGAGGATTAATATTAGCAAATATAAGGCCAAAGAAGCATGTTTTCAATCATAGCACAAAATCAGGAAGGAGAATGTAAAACCATGCAAATCATATGAATAAGTGGGCAAGGACTTGATAAAAACCACTCAATTGAGCATAAGATAAACCATGAAATAGGGGTTTATCAGCGTGCTTGACGCTTACGTGTCATTAAGAAAATTTTGCGTCCCACGCGTACGCGTACGTGTCGCCTGCGCCGCACAACGCCACTAGTTCGCCGCCCAAGCTTTAATTTTCTTTTCCCCTCTCCCAATCCTAATTCTCTCTTGTTCTTTTATCATAATATTTGTCTCTTTCTATTTTTTCAGTTTTTCTTTGCTTGAGGACAAGCAAACCTTTAAGTTTGGTGTTGACGCTTCGCTTAAGGGTTTTCTGTTTATTCCTATGGAACCAAAAGGGAGGCGAATCATCTTCATGGAGGAGCACAAACTGAAAAATGAAGCGACCACTAGGATAACTAGGGTGGTTGAGCTCCTTTCATTTTTTATTCCTCCCCTCTTTTTTTATGTTATGTTCCGGTTTTCTGCTATTTTGCTTTGTTTGTTGCATGATCCTTTACTAGTTAGAATCCTATGACTAGTTTAGTTTTTTTTCTTAATTGCTTTAATTTTGAAAAGATGTCTCATGTATTACTCACTAAGCTTGAATTCAAATAAAAAAATACAACAGTGATATATTGCATGAGAAAGTGGGTCTATATTGAAGAATAGTCTTATTTACTCAAAAGTGGTGGTATTTTCTGTGATTCTGAATGCATGACATGAACAGTGCATATTTTTTATAGTGAAGTTTATGAATGTTAAAATTGTTGGTTCTTGAAAGAA
>NC_029774.3:44009234-44025937 GCF_000817695.3 Arachis duranensis
TGGCATTTATGTATCCGGTGGTAATACTGGAAAACAAAATGCTTAGGGTCACGACCAAGACTCATAAAGTAGTTATGTTCAAGAATCAACATACTGAACTAGGAGAATCAATAACACTATCTGAATTCTGAGTTCCTATGGATTCCAATCATTCTGAACTTCAAAGGATAAAGTGAAATGCCAAAACTATTCAGGATTGCAGTTGTAAACCCCGCTATAAGAAGAGACATGAGCTTAATCGAACTCTCATTCTCATGCAAATTCACATCCTAAGCTTATATTAGTTTTGGTTGCTTGAGGACAAGCAACAGTTTAAGTTTGGTGTTGTGATGCGTGAGCATCTTTCCTATCTTTTCCTAGTGAATTTGCATCTAATTTGTTGAGTTTAATAAAGCATTAATTATCTTTTAGCCAATATGGATGCTACTTTGAGTCTTTTGCAATTTTATTTATTTTAGGTAGCATTCGGCTGGATTTGATGGAGTTTCTGCAGCACAAGAATCAAAGGAGATGGCAGCGAGGAGCGACGCGTACGTGTGACTGACGCGTGCACGTGATTTGGAGCTTTCCATGGCGACGCATGCTCGTGACTGACGCGTACGCGTGATTTGAAGATTTGCTCAGCGACGCGTGCGCGTGACCGACGCATTCGCGTGACTTGCGAAGAAGACCATCGACGCATACGCGTGACAGACGCTTACGCGTGACATGCGCCACGTGCAGAAAATGCAGAAAATGCTGGGGGTGATTTCTGGGCCCCATTTTAGCACCCAAGTTATGCGCGAATCCAGTGAAGCCAAGTGGTTCCCACGTTTCAAGACGCGGAGTAGTTAGTTAATTCCGATTTAAATTCAAATTTGATTTTAAAATAGGAAAAGATATTATTTTGATTTTAAAAATTAGATTTTAAATTTATTAGGATTAGTTATAAAAAAGGGAGACTTCTCTTCTATAGAGATTCCAATTAGGGGGATTCCATTAGGGAATTCTATACAAATTTACATTCCGCATTCCATGAGCAACTAATCCTCCATTGTTAAGGTTAGGAGCTCTGTCTATTTGTATGGATTGATTTTTTTGCTTTTTCTAATTTAATCCATGTTTTGATTTATATTTCAATAATTGTTTTCGCTCTTTATTTTATGAATATGGGTGGAACGGAAGTATGACCCATGTTCTAATTAAGTTCTTGTAAAACTTGAAAAAGCTCTTTACTTGAACAACATCTTGAAAACATAATATATTGAATTTCTAATTGTTTGTATTTAACGGGATACGTGACGTATAATCCTCTTATTTTTGGATAATTAGGATTCTTTTGGCATATAAACTAGAAATTGATCATCACCCTCTAATTGGAATTAATTGACCAAGGAATTGGCAGTTAATGAATTTTAGAGGAGACTAGGAAGGTCTAAGGAATTAGGGTCTAGTCACATATAGTTTGCCATGAATTAAATCTTGCATGATTAAAATAGTTAGTAAGAAAAATCAATCCGAAAAAAATAGATAACTCTGAAACCTTAACTGTTTTCTCAATATTTTATTCCCAACTTATTTATCTGCCTATCTTTAATATTCTGAATTTACTGTTAATGCTTTTGAACTTCCAAACACTATTTTCTATTTGCCTGACTAAGCCTATCACTCAATAATTGGTGCTTGATCCATCAATCCTCGTGGGATCGACCCTTACTCACGTAAGGTATTACTTGGTATGACCCGGTGCACTTGCCGGTTAGTTTGTGGGTTGTAAAATACCGTAGCTTCAAGGATTAACTTTCACTAGTTTCAGAGAAGTCATAATAGTTCTCTAAATTCCTGTTCCTTATACATCAACATCTTTTGATTCAAATTCAGATTTGCACTGTTCATGTCATGCATTCAGGATTACAAAAAATACCACCACATTCAAGTTAATAAGACTATTCTTCAATATAAACTCAATCTCTCATGCAATATATCTTTTCTTTTCATTTTAGATTCAAGCTCAGTGAGCGATACATGAGACACCCTTCAAAATTAAAATCAAATATCAAAATAAAAAAATAGCAAATTAAATTAGACCTAGGAATTGAAATAACAAATAATCATGCAATAACTAAAAGAAAACAGCAGAAAACTGGAACACAACATAGTAAAAACGGGAAGGAATATAGAATGAAAGGAACTCAACCACCTTAGTTATCCTAGTGGCTGTTCCATTTTTCAGGCTGTTATCTTCCATGAAGATGATTCACCTCCCTTTGGTGCCATTAAAATAAACAGAAAATCCACAAGCGAAGCGACAACACCAAACTTAAAAGTTTGCTTGTTCTCAAGCAAAGAAGAACTGAAAACAGGTAGGGACATAAAAAATGCACGGAAGAGTAAAAACAAAAATTAGTACAAAAGGAGAAGAAAATAATAAAAGNATATATATATATATATAGTTATTTATTTATTGATTTATTTATTTATGTATTTATATATAGTGGTTTATTTGTTGCTTTATTTATTTATATATATTGGGGGAGAGGGGGTAATAGACATATTTCTATTAATATATAATAAGAATGTAGTAAGTAGTTCATTGCTTGACAAGTGGTGGTACATATGCTCGACAAGTGGATGTTCCCGTTGATTGACAGGTGGCTTTGATTTCACACGGCAGACATCCATTAATAAAGTGATCATCATGGCCAAGTGCGGCAAAATCTTTTACGGAGTTTTAAAATTTACGGAGCCCTATATAAGATTCCCACGATCAGTTTATAAATTATTTCTTTCAAACACACATTTTAAAAGCTTATACATAACCTCATATGTGTTAGTTGTGTTAGAACATTTGGTTAATCCAAAGATGACAGAGGTGTTTGACAAGTTGATGGATGTCAATGCACGAAAACTTGATTGGAACTTTCAAGTTTATGTTGTCCACCTCTGGAAAGTTCCTAATAGATTTAATATAAATGATATCTATAGAATAGAGATGGTTCTCCAAGACATTCAGGTAAGTTTGTTGAACTTTATTTTTTATTTTTAAAGTTGTTGGTTTTTTAGCATTCAAAGATTGATAATATGGCTGAATGATTTATAGGGTGGAAGGATCCAAGCCTCAATAACTAAACCTTTGGTCAAGAAATGGAGAGGTAAAATTCCGGAGTTTAAGATGTACATCATGACCCATTTTATTGTGGTGGACAAAAAGGAGAAAAACCAAGACAACCAACAATAAATGGTCCATAAATTTCTCACATAGTACAACGGTTCAGCCTGTTGCTAAACCAAGCTATCCTCTGAAAGCATTTTGCTTTAAATCCATTCCGGAGTTGCTGGCTACCGAAAAGCTGGAAGATTCAGTGCTTATAGGTAAGAGTATAACTTATGAGTTCTTTTCAGATAATATGTGAAATGCCACCGAGTTTTCTCATTTTGTTAGTTTTCATATTAACTTCAAATGTCGTGTAGATGTTATAAGGGAAGTTGTTGGTAAAGAGGATCCAAGACAACTGATAACTAGCAAAGGAAGAGAAACAAAAAGATTGGCTGTGATACTTGAGGACCTTGAGTAAGATAATAAATGACCAGTTTTGCTTTTATTGAATATTTATTTTTACACAACTAACGACCATTTGTCTATCTGAATGCTGTGCAGAAACAATAGTATTAGTGGTACACGAAATTGTGAGTTCACACTTTTCTCACAACTCCGCGCAGCTGACCAGCAAGTGCACCGGGTCGTCCAAGTAATACCTTACGTGAGTAAGGGTCGATCCCACGGATATTGTCGGCTTGAAGCAAGCTATGGTCATCTTGTAAATATCAGTCAGGCGGATTCAAATGATTATGAGGTTTTGATAATTAAAAGAGAAATAAAACATAAAATAGGATAGAGATACTTATGCAATTTATTGGTAGGAATTTTAGATAAGCGTTTGGAGATGCTTTGTTCCCTCTGAGCCTCTTCTTTCCTATTGTCCTCATCCAATCATACGTATTCCCTTCCATGGCAAGCTGTATGTTGGTGGATCACCGTTGTCAATGGCTACCATCCGTCCTCTCAGTGAAAACATATATGCTACAGTTTCTCGCATGGCTAATCAGCTGTCGATTCTTGATCGTATCGGAGTAAGATCCATTGATCCTTTTGCACACTGTCACTGCACCCAACAGTCACGAGTTTGAAGCTCGTCACAGTCATCCCATCCCAGATCCTACTCAAAATACCACAGATAAGGTTTAGACTTTCCGGATCTCAAGAATGCTGCCAATTGATTCTAGCTTATACAACAAAGACTCTGGTCTCATGAAATGGAAGGCTCTGTTGTCAGGAGAGACAACCATGAGTTGTGAACCAGGAGGCCAAGAAATACACACTCAAACTCTTGCAGATAGAACGGAGGTGGTTGTCAGGCACGCGTTCATAAGGGAGGATGATGATGATTGTCACAGATCATCATATCCATCAGGTTGAAGTACGAGTGAATATATTAGAATAAGAATAAGCGTGAATTGAATAGAAAAACAGTAGTACTTTGTATTGATTCATGAGGAATAGCAGAGCTCCATACCTTAATCTATAAGGTGTAGAAACTCCACTGTTGAAAATACATAAGTGATGAAGGTCCAGGCATGGCCGAATGGCCAGCCCCCAAAACGTGATCAAGAGATCAAAAGTGATCCAAAGATAGTCTCAAAAATGATCTAAAGATATGAATACAATAGTAAAAAGTGCTATTTATACTAAACTAGTAAACTAGGTTTATAGAAAATGAGTAACTAAGTGTAGATAGTGCAGAAATCTACATCTGGGGCCTACTTGGTGTGTGTTTGGGCTGAGCATTGAAGGTTTCACGTGCATAGGCTCTTCTTGGAGTTTAAACGCCAGTTTTGGTGCCAGTTTGGGCGTACTCCCGCTTTGGTGCCAGTTCTGGCGTTTTATGCCAGAAAAATGTCTCTGGTGGGCGTTTGGAAGCCAGTTTGGGCCATCAAATATCAGAAAAAGTATGGACTATTATACATTGCTGGAAAGCCCAAGATGTCTACGTTTCAACTTAATTGAGAGCGCGCTAATTGGGCTTCTGTAGCTCCAAATAATCCACTTCGAGTGTAGGGAGGTCAGAATCCAACAGCATCTTCAGTCCTTTCTCAACCTCTGAATCAGATTTTTGCTCAGATCCCTCAATTTCAGCAAAAAAATACCTAAAATCACAGAAAAACACACAAACTCATAGTAAAGTCCAGAAATGTAATTTTTGCATAAAAACTAATAAAAATATACTAAAAAGTTACTAAAAGATATTAAAAACTATGTAAAAACAATGCCAAAAAGCGTATAAATTATCCGCTCATCACAACACCAAAGTTAAATTGTTGCTTGTCCCCAAGCAACTGAAAACAAAATAGGATAAAAAGAAGAGAATATATAATAAATCTCAAAATATCAATGAAACTTAGTCCCAATTTGATGAGCGGGGCTAGTAGCTTTTTGCCTCTGAACAGTTTTGGCCTCTCACTTTATCCTTTGAGGTTCAGAATGATTGGCATCCATTAGGAACTCAGAATTTAGATAGTGTTATTGATTCTCCTAGTTCAGTATGTTGATTCTTGAACACGGCTACTTTATGAGTCTTGGTCGTGACCCTAAGCATCTTGTTTTCCAATATTACCACCGGATACATAAATGCCACAGACACATAACTGGGTGAACCTTTTCAGATTATGACTCAGCTTTGCTAAAGTCCCCAGTTAGAGGTGTCCAGAGTTCTTGAGCACACTCTTTTTTGCTTTGGATCACGACTTTAACCACTTAGTCTCAAGCTTTTCACTTGGACCTTCATGCCACAAGCACATGGTTAGGGACAGCTTATTTTAGCCGCTTAGGCCAGGATTTTATTCCTTTGGGCCCTCCTATCCACTGATGCTCAAATTATTGGATCCTCTTTACCCTTGCCTTTTGGTTTAAAGGGCTACTGGCTTTTTCTGCTTGCTTTTTCTTTCTTTCTTTTTTCTTTTTTTTTCTTTATTTTTCGCATTTTTTTCGCAAGATTTTTCTTTTTCACTGCTTTTTCTTGCTTCAAGAATCAATTTCATGATTTTTTAGATTATCAATAACATTTCTCTTTGTTCATCATTCTTTCAAGAGCTAACAATTTTAACATTCATAAACTTCACTATAAAAAATATGCACTGTTCAAACATTCATTCAGAAAACAAAAAGTATTGCCACCACATCAAAATAATTAAACTAATTTCAAGATAAAATTTGAAATTCATGTACTTCTTGTTCTTTTGTAATTAGGAACATTTTTCATTTAAGAAAGGTGAAGGATTCATGAAATTATTCATAGCTTTAAGACATAGACACTAGACACTAATGATCATGTAATGAAGCTAAAACATAGTCAAATATAAAGCATAAAAATCGAAAATAGAAAAAATAAGAAAAAGGATATTAAAGAATGGGTCCACCTTAATGATGGCGGCTAGTTCTTCCTCTTGAAGGTCTTATGGAGTGCTTGAGCTCCTCAATGTCTCTTGCTTGCCTTTGTTGCTCCTCCCTCATGACTCTTTGGTCCTCTCTAATTTCATGGAGGATAATGGAATGCTCTTGGTGCTCCATCCTTAGTTGCTCCATGTTGGAACTCAAATCTCCTAAGGAAGTGTTGAGTTGCTCCCAATAGTTGTGTGGAGGAAAATGCATCCCTTGAGGTATCTCAGGGATTTCTTGATGAAGGACTTCCTCATGCGTTTGTTGAGGTCCATGAGTGGGCTCTCTTGTTTGCTCCATCCTCTTTTTAGTGATGGGCTTGTCCTCTTCAATGAGGATGTCTTCCTCTATGAAAATTCCAGCTAAACTGCATAGGTGACAAATGAGATGAGGAAAGGCTAACCTTGCCAAAGTGGAGTGCTTGTTAGCCACTTTGTACAGTTCTAGAGGTATGATCTCATGAACTTTCACTTCTCTCCAATCATGACGCTATGGATCATGATAGCCCGATCCACAGTTACTTCAAATCGGTTGCTAGTAGGAATGATAGAGCGTTGGATTAACTCCAACCATCCTCTAGCCACAGGCATAAGGTCAAGCCTTCTTAATTGAACCGGCTTGCCTTTGGAGTCTCTCTTCCATTGAGCTCCTTCTACACATATGTCCATGAGGTCTTGGTCCAACCTTTGATCAAAGTTGACCCTTCTAGTGTAGGGGCATGCATCTCCTTGCATCATTGGTAAGTTGAATGCCAGCCTTTTATATTTTCTGGACTGAAATCTAAGTATTTCCCCCAAACCATTGTGAGCCAATTCTTCGGGTTCGGGTTCATACTTTGATCATGGTTCTTGGTGATCCATGCATTAGCATAGAACTCTTGAACCATTAAGATTCCGACTTGTTGAATGGGATTGGTGAGAGCTTCCCATCCTCATTTTTGAGCTTGAAGGGGTCCTCAGAGATCACCTTCTTCTTGGCCACAACTTCATAGAAGTGGTCTTGGTGGACCTTTGAGATGAATTTTTCCATCTCCCATGACTCGGAAGTAGAAGCAATTGCCTTCCCTTTCCTCTTCCTTGAGGTTTCTCCGGCCTTAGGTGTCATTAAATGGTTATGGAAAATTAAAAAGCAAGGATTTTTCCACACCAAACTTAAGAGGTTTGCTCGGCCTCGAGCAAAAGAAGAAAGAAGAGAGTAGAAGAAGAAGAAAAGTAGGAGATGGAGGCTTAAGAGGTTTCGGACAAGGAGGGTTTTGAGTGTATGTGATGTGTGAAAATGAAGGAGTAAGGAGGGGTATTTATAGGGAAGAGAGGGAGTTGGTTCGTGTGAGAAGGGGTGGGTTTGGGAGGGGAATGGTTTGAATTTGAGTGGGTGGGGGTAGGGGGGTTGTATGATGGGTTTATGGGAATTAGGGAATGGATGTGAGTGGTGAAGAGAATATGGGGAAGAGGGTAAGATTTGATAGGTGAGTGGTGTTTTGGGTAGAGTGTTATGGAGAAGTGTGAAGAGGAGAGAGAGTGAGGTGGGGTTGGTGGGGATCCTGTGGGGTCCACAGATCCTGAGGTGTCAAGGATTTTTTTCATCCCTGTACCTTGCTGGCGTTAAACGCCCTCTATGTGTCATTCTTGGCATTTAAACGCTGGGCTGATGCCCTTTTTTGGCCTTTAAACGCCCAGAAAGGTGTCAGACTAGGCGTTTAAACGCCCATTTTTATACCTTTACTGGCGTTTAAACACCAGACTGCTGCCCATTTCTGGCGTTTAAATGCCCAGAATGGTGCCAGGCTGGGCGTTAAACGCCCATTTTGGTATCCTTATTGGCATTTAAATGCCAGTAAGCTCGTCCTCCAGGGTGTGCCATTTTTTATGCGGTTTTTGAGTTTTCTTCAATTTTTATAGGTGTTTTTGTGACTCCACATGATCATCGTTCTAAAGAAAATATAAAATAACAATGGAAAACAATAAAAGAGTAATTAATATAGATAGATAAAATTGGGTTGCCTCCCAATAAGCGCTTCTTTAATGTCAATAGCTTGACAGGAAGCTCTTACTGAGCTTCCCAGATGTTTAAAGCATGATTGTGGCCTCCCAACACCAAACTTAGAGTTTGAGTGTGGGGGCTCTGTTTGACTCTGTACTGAGAGAAGCTTTTCATGCTTCTTCTCCATGTTTACAGAAGAAGATCCTTGAGCCTTAAATATAAGGTAGTCCTCATTCACCTGAAGGACTAGCTCTCCTCTGTCTACATCAATCACAGCCTTTGCTGTGGCTAGGAAGGGTCTTTCAAGGATGATGGATTCATCCTTATCCTTTCCAGTGTCTAGGATTATGAAATCAGTAGGGATGTAAAGGCCTTCAAATTTCTGATGGAGGACATTGTTTCATTCATGAAACTTAGAGTGGCCTTAGATAAATCAGAGACTATGTTTGCTAAGCCAGAGAGGCTCTGCTCAGAATTCTCTGTCTGTTGCTGAGAAGATGATGAAAAAGGTTTGCTATTGCCAAACCTATTTCTCCCACCATTATTGCTATTGAAGCCTTGTTGAGGCTTCTGTTGATCATTCCATGAAAAATTTGGGTGATTCCTCCATGAAGGATTATAGGTGTTTTCATAGAATTCTCCCACGTAATTCAACTCTTCCATTGCAGGATTCTCAGGGTCATAAGCTTCTCCTTCAGAGGAGGCGTCTTTAGCTTGCAATCCAGTCAGACTCTGAGAAATCATATTGACTTGCTGAGTCAATATTTTGTTCTGAGCCAATATGGCATTCAGAGTATCAATCTCAAGAATTCATTTCTTCTGAGTCACCCCATTATTCACGGGATTTCTCTCAGAAGTGTACATGAACCGGTTATTTGCAATCGTTTCAATAAGTTCCTGGGCTTCTGCAAGCATTTTCAGATGAAGAGATCCACCAGCAGAGTGGTCCAATGATATCTTGGATAACTTAGATAGACCATCATAGAATATACATATGATGCTCCATTCTGGAAACATGTCAGAAAGACACCTTTTGTTTAATTGCTTGTATCTTTTCCAAGCTTCATAGAGGGATTCACCTTCCTTCTGTCTAAAGATTTGGACATCTACTCTGAGCTTACTCATCTTTTGAGGTGGAAAGAATTTGGTCAAGAAAGTATTGACCAGCTTGTCCCAAGAGTCCAGGCTTTCTCTACATTGTGAGTCCAACCATGTTCTAGCTCTGTCTCTTATAGTAAAAAGGAAAAGCGTAAGTCTGTAGACCTCAGGATCAACCCCATTGGTCTTAACAGTATCACAGATCTGCAAGAATTCAGATAAGAACTGATGAGGATCTTCAGATAGAAGTCCATGAAACTTGCAGTTCTGCTGCATTAGAGAAACTAATTGAGGCTTAAGCTCAAAGTTGTTTGCTCCAATGGCAGGAATTGAGATGCTTCTTCCATAGAAGTTGGAAGTTGGTGCAGCATAGTCACCAAGCATCTTCCTTGCATTGTTGGCATTGTTGTTATTTTTGGCTGCCATGTCTTCTTCTTTTTCGAAAATTTCTGTCAGGTCCTCTCCAGGGAGTTGTGCTTTAGCTTCTCTTAGCTTCCTCTTTAGAGTCCTTTCAGGTTCAGGATCGGCTTCAACAAGAATATCTTTATCCTTACTCATGTGAAAAAAAAGAGAACAGAAAAGAAGAGGAATCCTCTATGTCACAATATAGAGATTCCTTTATGTGAGTAGAAGAAGAGAAGAAGAGAAGAATGAGGTAGAGAGAAAATAAAGAGATTTCGAACACAGAGAGGGAGAGAGGGTTCGAATTTTAAGAAGAAGAGAAGTGTTAGTAATTAAATAAATAAATAGAAAGAGATGAGAGAGAGAAGAATCCAAAATTAATTAGAAGAAAAGAAAAGAAAAATATTTTTGTTTTTATTTTAATTATTGGTTAGTATTCGAAAATTAAGAAAGGAATCAAATAAAGTTAGAGTTTAAAACAATTAGTTAATTAAAAAGATTTTTGAAAAAGTTGTTAGTGGTTTTCGAAAAGTAGAGAGAGAAAAGTAGTTAATTGAAAAAGATTTGAAAATAAATTTTGAAAAGATAAGAAGTTAGAAAAAGATTTTGAAATTAAGTTTTGAAAAAGATATGATTGAAATTTATTTTGAAAAAGATTTGAAAAAGAGATTTAAAAAGATTTGATTTTGAAGATTGAAGTTGATGACTTGACTAACAAGAAACTAAAAGATACGATTCTATAATTTAAAGATTGAACCTTTCTTAACAAGAAAGTAACAAACTTGAAATTTTTGAATCAAATCCTTAATTGTTAGCAAGGTTTTCGAAAATATGAAATAAAAATAAGAAAAAGATTTTGAAAATCAATTTTTAAAAATTTTTCGAAAAATATGAAATAAAAATGAAAAATATTTTATTTTTGAAAAAGTTTTGAAAAGAAGGGATTTTTAAATTGAAAATTTGACGTGACTTATAAGGAACAACTAAATTAAAAAAATTTTTGACTAAGTCAATCCAAAATTTCAAAATTTTATGAGTGAAATAAGAAAAAGATATTTTTTGATTTTTTGAATTTTAATGAGGAAAGAGAAAAACACAAAAATGACTCAAAAAATGAAAATTTAAAATCAAAACAAAGAATAACATGCAAGAACACTTTGAATGTCAAGATGAACACCAAGAACACTTTGAAGATCATGATGAACATCAAGAACTTATTTTTGAAAAATTTTTAAGGAAAGAAACACATGCAAGACACCAAACTTAGAAATTTTTAATGCTTAGACACTCACAAATTAAAAATGCATATGAAAAACAAGAAAAGACTCAAAACAAGAAAATCACAAGATCAAACAAAGACAATCATCAAGAACAACTTGAAGATCAAGAAGAACATATGCACGAGTTTTCGAAAAATGCTAGAAAAATAAAAACATGCAATTGACACCAAACTTAAAATTTGACCCTAGACTCAAACAAGAAACACAAACTTATTTTTGTTTTTATGATTTTATTAATTTTTTTGTAATTTTTCGAAAATTTTTTAGAAAAACGAAAAAGGAGAGAAAATTTTTTTTTGAAAGATTTTTGAAAATTTTTTTGAAAATAAAATAAAGGTTGAAACAAGAAGAAAATTACCTAATCTAAGCAACAAGATGAACCGTCAGTTGTCCAAACTCGAACAATCCCCGGCAACGGCGCCAAAAACTTGGTACACGAAATTGTGAGTTCACACTTTTCTCACAACTCCACGCAGCTAACCAGCAAGTGCACTGGATCGTCCAAGTAATACCTTACGTGAGTAAGGGTCGATCCCACGGAGATTGTCGGCTTGAAGCAAGCTATGGTCATCTTGTAAATCTCAGTCAGGTGGATTCGAATGATTATGAGGTTTTGATAATTAAAAGAGAAATAAAACATAAAATAGCATAGAGATACTTATGCAATTCATTGGTGGGAATTTCAGATAAGCATATGGAGATGCTTTGTTCCCTCTGAGCCTCTGCTTTCCTATTGTCCTCATCCAATCATGCGTACTCCCTTCCATGGCAAGCTATATGTTGGTGGATCACCGTTGTCAATGGCTACCATCTGTCCTCTCAGTGAAAATATATCCGCTATGGTTTCCCGCAGGTCTAATCAGCTGTCGGTTCTCGATCGTGTCGGAGTTAGATCCATTGATCATTTTTCACACTGTCACTGCGCCCTACAGTCATGAGTTTGAAGCTCGTCACAGTCATCCCATCCCAGATCCTACTCGAAATACCACAGACAAGGTTTAGACTTTCCAGATCTCAAGAATGCTGCCAATTGATTCTAGCTTATACCACGAAGACTCTGGTCTCACAAAATGGAAGGCTCTGTTGTCAGGAGAGACAATCATGCATCGTGAACTAGGAGGCCAAGAGATACACACTCAAGCTTTTGCAGATAGAACGGAGGTGGTTGTCAGGCACGCGTTCATAAGGGAGGATGATGATGAGTGTCACGGATCATCACATCTATCAGATTGAAGTACGAGTGAATATCTTAGAATAAGAATAAGCGTGAATTGAATAGAAAAACAATAGTACTTTGCATTGATTCATGAGGAACAGCAGAGCTCCACACTTTAATCTATGAGGTGTAGAAACTCCACCGTTGAAAATACATAAGTGATGAAGATTCAGGCATGGCCGAATGGCCAGCCCCCAAAACGTGATCAAGAGATCAAAAGTGATCCAAAGATAGTCTCAAAAATGATCTAAAGATATGAATACAATAGTAAAAAGTGCTATTTATACTAAACTAGTAAACTAGGTTTATAGAAAATGAGTAACTAAGTGTAGATAGTGCAGAAATCCACTTCCGGGCACTTGGTGTGTGTTTGGGCTGAACATTGAAGCTTTCACGTGCATAGGCTCTTCTTGGAGTTTAAACGCCAGTTTTGGTGCCAGTTTGGGCATTTAACTCCAGCTTTGGTGTCAGTTCTGGTGTTTTACGCCAGAAAAGGGTCTCTGGTGGGCGTTTGGACACCAGTTTGGGCCATCAAATCGCAGGCAAAGTATGGACTATTATACATTTCTGGAAAGCCCAAGATGTCTACTTTCTAATGCAATTTGAAGCGTGCCAATTGAGTTTCTGTAGCTCCAGAAAATCCACTTCGAGTGAAGAGAGGTCAGAATCCAACATCATCTTCAGTCCTTTCTCAGCCTCTGAATCAGATTTTTGCTCAGGTCCCTCAATTTCAGCCAGAAAATACCTAAAATCCCAAAATAACACACAAACTCATAGCAAAGTCCAGAAATGTGATTTTTGCATAAAAACTAATAAAAATATACTAAAAAGTTACTAAAACATATTAAAAACTATGTAAAAACAATGCCAAAAAGCGTATAAATTATCCGCTCATCAATTAGCTGTTTGTTGTTTGGACATATGGTCGACCAAATACTGCCATATCTAGAAGAAGGGAGGGTGGAGCCACTAATGGTTATAGCACAATTTTTTAAACCCAACAGGTGGAATAGTATGATTTAAAGCCATTAGATGATTTATATAGGGTGGCTATTAGTTGCATAAACATAATGGTTTTTGATGACTCACGATGAACTCTAATTTGTTTCCAAAAAAATATCAGTGCAAAGTCATTTTGATATATCCAAGTTACGTATTAACCCTGACCTTGATGAGGTTAAAGAATTTCGTAACAGGTTAGTATGACATGTAATTAGGTCGGCTATGCAATAAAGTGATTTCTAATAAGATTTATGCAATCAAACTTATAACTTTGTAGGAAGATTTCTAGCAAACCATCTAATTCGACAAGGATTAGTCAGGTTTCATCCCATGGTCCATGTTCTAGTGCAGACGAAATAAGAAATGGGGATGCCGTAGTCAAAATAATTGAGGAAGTTTTAAGCTCTACACAGGTGATGAATATAATATATACTAGAACCCTGGATGTATAAAATCAGCACTGGATATGAATTTTGTATTTCGATTAATTTGTTTTCAGGAAGGACCTACATGGATGGTAGACACTCCAATCGGCAACAGATATGAGTGTGAAAAATGTGGCCACGCTCATGGTAGAGCATCACTCAGGTGTGTTATATAATCTAAATATAATAGGTGGATGTTATTCTGTTGAATCTGGTCTGGGTATAAGTGTTGAATATTATATGAGTTTAAGTGTTGAATGAGTTTAACTGTTGAATCTGGTATGAGGTTAATTGGTATTTTCTTTCAGGTTCAAGCTCGAGGTAATGGTATATGATGGAACAGGAAGCTTGATGTTGCTGATGTGGGACAGGAAAACGGTACAGCTTTGTGGGAGGCAAGCTGAGCAAATCAAGAATGAAGAAGTAATTCAAAACATTCATTAGTTTTTGTTTTTCTTATATGTTTATCACAGTATTAACTTATTTTGGAGTCTACTGGATATTAATAGGCTATTGATGGATAAGGTTATCCTCGAGCATTGGATAGCATGATGGATAGGAGGTTACTCTTTAAATTAAATGTCAAAGTGTCGAACATTAAGCAGTATGACCATGTTTATACATTCATTAAAATATGTGATGATGAGGAAATTATGGAGATTAACCACCCTAAAGCAGTCCCAAACATTGTTGCTGCTACTCTCACTGTATGCTCTTTTATCTAATGTTACTCCAGTGAATTATTTATTATTCAGTTAGAAGCATGTCTTATAATTTATAAGTAGTCTTCCTGTGGTCTTCTTTGTAGGATACTGGATGTAGTGACTCACTTGATATATCGGCAGTGGTGGTTAATCTGCATAATGATATTGATACTACACTTTCTGTGGTGAGTAGTTATACTAACTTTTAATGAAGTTGGTTCCATTATTTTTAAAAAATTCAACTATGTATGAATACTATGAGAGTTTTTGTCAACAGGATGGTTTGGAAGATAGTGTCACAAGCCTCAAGTCCAAAACTCCTGCTAAAAGAGCTTCTGTGGGGCTAAAGCAATCCGTGCATATCAATATTGACAATGAAGATGGGTTGGGGTTCTCTACCAACAAGTTTAGCCGAAAGGGTAGAAAGAGGCAGAAGATGCAAATTAATGACAGTAACAACTGAATATATCTATTTCACTTAGTAGTTTTTGTTGGGATATGGAGATGTGTTTTATTTCTGCTATGAGTATCCAGATTAGTATTGTTCGACTCGGTTTGATCAAGGATTTCAAAATTGTGTTCATTGTGTCTTTTTGAATTAGGATGAACGTGTCAGTCGGTAATTCATTTAAGTTACTATCAATAAATAGCAATATATGTTTAATCCCATGATACAAGTTGATCTTAATTAAGTTTGGCAATGTATGGTGGCATTGAATTCAATTCTATAAAGTGGGTAATTTATATTTCATAAGCATGGAAGAACAAGTTTTGAATCTACACATATTAATTAATCTGAGCGGGCAAAGAAATATAATAAGAATGATATATTGTAGTATAGGCAATACCTAGTAATTAGAATACGCAACAAGTATTATGGTGTAGACAATACCTAGTGAAATATCAAAGATATCAGAAAATGGGTATATAATTAGTTGAGATGAAAAAATAATTAGTAGATGAAGTATTAAGTTATAACTCATATACAAGTAACAAAATTGTACTAGGAAATTGATACTTGCTTCAGTAAAATTAGTGTAATAAGCATTTTGATTTATATGGTTTGTTCTTATTAACAAAATAATATATGGTGTGTTCTTATTAATAGCAGATGGATAAATCAGAATATATAAATTTGATTAATTAGGTGGAGCAAAATATGATATAGTGGAGCAGATTTACATAAAATATAACAAAGTACAAATTTTCAACATATAAAAGAAAGGATTGATGCCAGGGCATCTTGGCCAGTTTCACTGACCTTTTCTTTACTGTTTTTAAGGTAGTTTCATGCATTTCCTTAGGAAATAAGCTAGTTTTGGGTAGATATTCACTTACACCTCGATTCAAGCATACATTGTGAATTTTACATGATTTCATGAGGATTTTGCATGAGTTTAATAACAAATTGTATGTTGCATTACCCATGACTTGGACTAGAACTTTGATGCACTCTATTGCTTGATTTCAGGACCAAAGGAAGCAAGGAAGAACCACTTAGCGGTCACGTTAATCTAATTAACGTTACCACTAACATAGAATGGGAGGTAACTTGCAAAGTTAATGAGAAAAGTGATTGCCAATAACGCTCTCGAAGCCATCATTGCCCACGTTAAGAGTCACGTTAACTAAGTCAACGTGAACTCTAACATGAAGAAGGGACTTTGAGCCAACGTTAGTGACACTTAACATTATCACTAACGTGGGCCAATGATCATAAGTGGCTACGTTAGAGTCCATGTTAACTAAGTTAAAGTGGAAGTTAACGTGGCCTCTAACGTTAAAAGGGGAAGGAAGCCAACGTTAGTGACACTCAACATTGTCACTAACGTTGGCCTAAGGTGCAATGTACCACGTTAACTCCCACGTTAACTTGGTTAACGTGGGAGCCAACGTAAGAGGCAAGGGAGGTCGACAACGTTAGTAACACCCAACATTGTCACTAACGTTGGAAGCACCCACAAAACCCCCAAGGAGCCACGTTAACTTTAATGTTAACTTAGTTAACATGGAAGCTATCGTTGATGAGTGAAAGATGAGCGAACATTGGTGACACTCAACATTGTCACTAACGTTGGGGATGGCTAAGAATGGCCACGTTAGAAGCCACGTTAACCTAGTTAA
>NC_029774.3:44026009-44026802 GCF_000817695.3 Arachis duranensis
AGTGTCACTAACGTTCTCGAAGGTTGGCAAGGCCACGTTAGAAGCCACGTTAACCTAGTTAACGTGGGCTCTAACGTGAGGAAAAGGGGTACATTGGAACGTTAGTGACAATGTTGAGTGTCACTAACGTTCTCGAACTCATACTTTCACTAAACGATAACACCCCTAACGTCCTGAGCTAAAGTCTCTACCCACTTCACACTTTCTCTCTGCAAGTAAAACCAAGCCCAAATGAAGAAGAGAACTACTTCAAACTCAAGATCCAAAGGCCCAAGACTTGAAGAGCCAACTAGAAGCTAAGAAGAGTAGTATATATAGGAGTAGCTTTGAATTAGGGAGTTCTGGAAGTTGGAAAAAAGCACTACTCTCTGTATTTTACTCTGCTCTTCTAATTCCATGATGTATTCTCCATCTTTGTTTTCATTTTCTAGCGCTATGAACAACTAAACCCCTTTCATTGGGTTAGGGAGCTCTGTTGTAAGTTGATGGATCAATACTAGTTTTCATTATTCTTCTTCTATCTTTTCTCTTGATTTTACTTGAAAGCTTTTGATCTTCATCCCATTGGGTAGTTATCTTGGAAAAGAAGCTATTCAAACTTGGATCTCTTCTGAGCCTTGAAAGAGGAATGAAGAGATCAAGCTAGAAATGCTTTCTCATGCTAGACCAAATTGGGTTTGGATGGATATGTGACTATAATCCTCTCAATACTTTATTTGGGAAATGCATGTGGTATAATCAGTGACCACACTTCATCTCTTCTCATGAGCAATTGACCAAGGAATTGGCTATT
>NC_029774.3:44027049-44028362 GCF_000817695.3 Arachis duranensis
TTTCTGCGTTTACTTTCATGAGCAAACACCCCATTCCCATTTACAATTCTGCAATTTACTTTCAGTCATTTACTTTCAGCCATTTAATTATAGCATTTACTTTTTCTGTTATTTATATTCCCGCCATTTTATTTTCTGCAAATCTCAACCCAAATTCTGAATTTGCTGAACTAGAACATTCTTCTAATTAAAGTTGCTTGATCAATCAATCCCTGTGGGATTCGACCTCACTCTATTGTGAGTTTTTACTTGACGACAAATTCGGTACACTTGCCGAAGGAAATTTGTTGAGAGACAGTTTCCACCTGCATCAAGTTTATGGCGCCGTTGCCGGGGATTGATTGTGCATCAACAATGGTTAAATTAGGAGATCACTAGATTGAGCATTTTTGTTTTGTTGATTTAATTTTCTGTTTGAGTAATTTACTTTCTGTCTTAGTTAACCTCTCCCCTTCCCCCTCTACTCTTTCGTGTTCTTTGTTATTTACCATTTAGTTTGCTAACCCACTAACTGTTTGTGATATTGCCTCACTGGGAATTTCCTCATCTGTGACAATGGAGATTCCAATTTCTTTTGGTGATTATTGTTTAAGACAGAGCTCTCTGCAAAAAAGAAAGGAGCATCCATCATATTTTAGTCAATCAAATTTCATGGGAAACTCTCCACCACCACAGAATGATTCACTTTACTATGCTCATGGTGGGTGGGAGTATCAAGAACATGAAATGGGGTACTTTTCAGAGCCACAAAATGATCCATATTTTGGTGAAATTGATCACTACTCAAGTTGTGGCTGAGAAGATCATAATCAAAGAGATTTCACTTATTCATACCCCATTCATCAAGAGCCATCACCTCTTAATTATACAACCTCACCTCCAAGTATTATATACCTAAATTCTTCATCATTTGAGTATGCCTCAGCACAAAAGTCTTTACCAAATCCATACAACTCATTTCACCATCCATAAAACTCAGTCCACTACCCACAAGAGTCATACCACTTTCAGAATACACAACCACAAAACAACCAATTCCATTCACAAACCAACCCCGCCCAACCATTACAACCTACCCAACCACCTTTAGATAGACTTGCTAAGATGGAACTCTTCATGGAAGAGCTCAAAAGAAGTAGAGAAGAAGAGAGACTCACTAGGATAGAACTCCTCTTTGAAGAAATAATGAAGACAAACGAAGAGGAGAAAATAGCAAGAAGGGACCATGAAGAAAAATTGAGACAGAATGCACAACTCTATTCTGAAGAACAATTCATTGAAGAGCTGAGAGCACAAAGAGAGACCACTTCACT
>NC_029774.3:44030355-44030867 GCF_000817695.3 Arachis duranensis
TACTCGGGATACAATCAAATCCCGATGTACGGACCCGACCAAGAAAAGACCTCGTTCATAACCCCAAGGGCAAACTTCTGCTACGTAGTAATGCCCTTCGGGCTGAAGAACGCAGGGGCAACCTACCAGAGGCTAATGAATAAAGTGTTCTCAAAGCACATCGGACTACAGCTAGAGGTGTATGTCGACGACATGCTGGTAAAAACACGAGAAGACAGAAACTTGGTGGCCGACCTCACCAGTGTCTTCGACACTCTCAGGAAACACAACATGAGACTTAACCCGACAAAGTGCACCTTCGCCGCAAAAGCCGAAAAGTTCTTAGGCTTCATGCTGACTCAAAGAGGCATCGAAGCAAACCCGGATAAATGCCAAGCAATACTCAATATGAAGAGCCCGACGTGTGTCAAAGAAGTACAACAACTGAATGGAAGGCTAGCCGCCCTATCAAGATTCTTGGCAGGATCAGCGATAAAATCACTACCTCTCTACTCACTCCTAAAGAAAGGGAA
>NC_029774.3:44034911-44035368 GCF_000817695.3 Arachis duranensis
GCCTCGAGATTTCGAGCAGCCACCGACTTCTTCGTCCGACGAAGAAATTTCATGGAATCCGCCTGAGAAGACATCTCTGCAAAAATAAAAGAAAAGGATCACCAAAACAGAAATTCCACCAAAACAAAACAAGCAAAGCCAAAATACCAAAAGGATAATCTCGGAGGGTCGGGAACTACCTAACTCGGAACGGAGAAGGCTTGGATCTCCCAACATTTTCTTCGTGTCCAAGTGAGGTGCCCGACCCCATAAACTGCTCACCACTCCCACAAAAGCCTGCTCCACCTCCTCTAGACTCTCAAAGGTATACTTAGCAGACACTATATTCTCCTGCCAACAAAGAGGAAAAGAAGGCTCCCCACTCTCATCTAGAAAGAAAGGTCGGACGTCTCCAACATCCCGGACCTTGAAATAAAAGTTCTTAAAATCGTGAAAAGACTCATCATACAGGGTACAA
>NC_029774.3:44036579-44042038 GCF_000817695.3 Arachis duranensis
AAGGTCCGACCTCGTCCCAAGGCCCACGCCTGAGGTCGGACCTCGGACAAATAAGCTAAGAAGGCCCATCAGAAGGAACGAAGCCCAAAACCTAAAGGCCGAAAAGGCCTAAGAAAGGCAGTTCCACAAAGATAGGGATAAAGCTCCCAAAAGATAAGATAAGATAAGAATATCTTATCCAGGGAGGATCACGACCAACTACTATAAATACACTGGAGCACCCAGGTATAACTCATACTCTAATTCTACTCAATATCTGCTTGGACCCATGCTAACTTAAGCATCGGAGTGTCATTGCAGGTACAACCACCAGCCGCTCGGCACATCAAGCTCGGGTCACGAAACCCTCACCTCGGGTCTTGCCAGACGGCCGAGCTACACGTTTCAGGTAACCCTCGGAACAGAACTCTTCATGGAAGAGCTCAAAAGAAGTAGAGAAGAAGAGAGACTCACTAGGATAGAACTCCTCCTTGAAGAAATAATGAAGACAAACGAAGAGGAGAAAATAGCAAGAAGGGACCATGATGAAAAATTGAGACAGAATGCACAACTCTATTCTGAAGAACAATTCATTGAAGAGCTGAGAGCACAAAGAGAGACCACTTCACTCTCTCCAGAAACAGAGGAGTTCCTTCAAAGGTCAAGAACAATGGAGGAAGTCAATCAAGGGAGCCCACACTCCAATGAAACAGAGAGTTGCATAGAGGGTGAGTTCATTGAACCACCAATTCAAGAAGTTCTTGATGAAGAGGATGCTCCACCCATCATACAATACCCAAATCTTGAAATCAAGGTGGTAAAGGCAATCAACATGAACCCTAACAAAAGGATGGTGACCAAGAAAAGAAGGACAACATTCATGAAGAAGAAAAGGTCAACCAAAAGCCATCCCACCCCTACTCCAACAAGCAAGTTTACTCAAGCTAACAACAGAAGAAGGCTTGTTGGGGAGAGGCACTCAAAACAAGGGGCATTAACTGGCTCCTCTTTCCTCTTGAGGTCATTCCTCTTAACAAACTGGAAGAAGAGGAAGAAAGTCGTGAACAACATGTCAAGCTAATGACATTAAAAGAGCGCTTGTTGGGAGGCAACCCAACCGTAGGTAAAATTTCCTTGCTTTGCTTAGTTTACTTTCAATAATTTGGCATATGATTGCACACTAAGTTTGGTGTTGCCACTTAACTTTCATGCAAAGTACCATGCCAACACCACTTATTAATGCAATCAAAATGTCTCTGTTTGTATCTCTTGTGTCCTTATTGTATCCTTAACCCTACTTGCTGAAACACATGCATACTTACACTTTATTCTAAGACATTCATGATCCATCATGAACCCCATCACTGCTGTTTTAATTATTGCTTGAGTATAAGCAATCATTCTATGTCTGGTGTGGAAAGGGGAAGAATAGGAGGAAAAGGGCAACAACAATGAAGATGAAATACAAGGTGCTAAAGTTCCTTTCTCCTCTTACTTATTTCCAGCACTTTAATTTGCATGATTGTCTTCAATGTTCTTTGTATGTATGTGTGCTTGCTCCTTGTGAATAAGCATGTCAAATATGTCTTTTAAACTTTTTATTGATTAAGGCTGTGTTTTCTAGTCTGAATGTCATTACTGCATCTTTACTTTGCTTACTTGTATGCTTGTCCCTTTTGAATCAAATGAAAAGAGAATGAGTGTTTTATAATAGACCAGAGTGGAATTCATAATATGGAAGTGCATTCATGAGTCTTTGGTGTAGTCATAAGTTAGCTAAGTTGGTTCAACCATAAGGTGGGGATGACAACTATCTGGCCTGAATACTATACTTTGAATATACCCATGAGACTAAGTAAATAACAAGATCCTAATAAGAGAAAGGGAAAGAACACTTAAAGTGAAAAACAAAAGAAAAAGAGTAAGCAATAAGGCTAGGCACCAATGGTTTTAATCTTGAGGCATGTGTCTGTGGTGTTCCTGTGTGAGGGATTTACTTGGATGAATAAGCTCTTAGGGGTGCCTTATCACTTGGTAACTTGGGTTAACTAACTCGGGATTATCAGCTGAAAGTCCACTATCAAGAGTAACCCTCACTGCAGAGCATTTAGTAACCCAAAGAGGTGTTGGATACCAAGGTCTCAAGAAGGAAAATAAATGAACCAGATGCCTGTGGTGTGTATGTATGGGGGAGAGACTTGAGGGAGTAAGTCCTTAGGGGTGTCTCAACACCTAGCACCTTGAACCAACTGGTTCGGGAGTGTTGGCTGAAAGCTTATCTTAAAGAGTTGCCCCCTTACAGAGCACTTAGCTTGAAGAACACAAATAAGCCCTGGAATGACAATAAAAGGATCAATAAAAGTCTCACGGGATGTAAGCAAAATCAGTGTTTTAGGACATGATAAAGGTCTGAAAGCTAGTAATGGAATGAACCTAAGTTGCTATGCATGAAACCACCATAAAATCAGTGACATGACTTCCACAAGAATGACTCATTTCTCTTGGCATTCCATTCATCGTTCTCTTGTTCCAATACTTTCTTAGGGACAAGCAAGCTTTAAGTTTGGTGTTGTGATGCCAGGGCATCTTGGCCAGTTTCACTGACCTTTTCTTTACTGTTTTTAAGGTAGTTTCATGCTTTTCCTTACGAAATAAGCTAGTTTTGGGTAGATATTCACTTACACCTTGATTCAAGCATACATTGTGAATTTTACATGATTTCATGAGGATTTTGCATGAGTTTAATAACAAATTGTATGTTGCATTACCCATGACTTGGACTAGAACTTTGATGCACTCTATTGCTTGATTTCAGGACCAAAGGAAGCAAGGAAGAACCACTTAGCGGTCACGTTAATCTAATTAACATTACCACTAACGTGGAATGGGAGGTAACTTGCAAAGTTAATGAGAAAAGTGATTGCCAATAATGCTCTCGAAGCCATCATTGCCCACGTTAAGAGTCACGTTAACTAAGTTAACGTGAACTCTAACATGAAGAAGGGACTTTGAGCCAACGTTAGTGACACTTAACATTATCACTAACGTGGGCCAATGATCATAAGTGGCTACGTTAGAGTCCACATTAACTAAGTTAATGTGGACTCTAACGTTAAAAGGGGGAAGGAAGCCAACGTTAGTGACACTCAACATTGTCACTAACGTTGGCCTAAGGTGCAATGTACCACGTTAACTTCCACGTTAACTTGGTTAACGTGGGAGCTAACGTAAGAGGCAAGGGAGGTCGACAACGTTAGTAACACCCAACATTGTCACTAACGTTGGAAGCACCCACAAAACCCCCAAGGAGCCACGTTAACTTTCACGTTAACTTAGTTAACGTGGAAGCTAACGTTGATGAGTGAAAGATGAGCCAACGTTGGTGACACTCAATATTGTCACTAACGTTAGGGATGGCTAAGAATGGCCACGTTAAAAGCCACGTTAACCTAGTTAACGTGGGACTCTAACGTGAGACATAGGGGCACACTGGAACGTTAGTGACAATGTTGAGTGTCACTAACGTTCTCGAAGGTTGGCAAGGCCACGTTAGAAGCCACGTTAACCTAGTTAATGTGGGCTCTAACGTGAGGCAAAGGGGTACATTGCAACGTTAGTGACAATGTTGAGTGTCACTAACGTTCTCGAACTCATACTTTCACTAAACGATAACACCCCTAACGTCCTGAGCTAAAGTCTCTGCCCACTTCACACTTTCTCTTTGCAAGTAAAACCAAGCCCAAATGAAGAAGAGAACTGCTTCAAACTCAAGATCCAAAGGCCCAAGACTTGAAGAGCCAACTAGAAGCTGAGAAGAGTAGTATATATAGGAGTAGCTTTGAATTAGGGAGTTCTAGAAGTTGGAAAAAAGCACTACTCTCTGTATTTTAGTCTGCTCTTCTAGTTTCATGATGTATTCTCTATCTTTGTTTTCATTTTCTAGAGCTATGAACAACTAAACCCCTTTCATTGGGTTAGGGAGCTCTGTTGTAAGCTGATGGATCAATACTAGTTTTCATTATTCTTCTTCTATCTTTTCTCTTGATTTTACTTGAAAGCTTTCGATCTTCATCCTATTGGGTAGTTATCTTGGAAAAGAAGCTATTCAAACTTGGATCTCTTCTGAGCCTTGAAAGAGGAATGAAAAGATCAAGCTAGAAATGCTTTCTCATGCTGGACCAAATTGGGTTTGGATGGATATGTGACTATAATCCTCTCAATACTTTATTTGGGAAATGCATGTGGTATAATCAGTGACCACACTTCATCTCTTCTCATGAGCAATTGACCAAGGAATTGGCTATTGATCAAGATTTGAAAGATTGAATTGCAAGAAATTGTAATTCAATCAATTAAGATTGCCAAGGAGATCAATGAGTGCATTGATTGAGGAAGAGATGAAAATGAACTTGATCCGGAGAATTGCAACATCTCCTGCGCCCAATGAACTCCCCAATTCTGATCTCACCCATTCTCTTTAATTTCTGTGTTTACTTTCATGAGCAAACACCTCATTCCCATTTACAATTCTGCAATTTACTTTCAGTCATTTACTTTCAGCCCTTTAATTTTAGCATTTACTTTTTCTGTTATTTACATTCCCACCATTTTATTTTCTGCAAATCTCAACCCAAATTCTGAATTCGCTCAACTAGAACATTCTTCTAATTAAAGTTGCTTGATCAATCAATCCCTGTGGGATTCAACGTCACTCTATTGTGAGTTTTTACTTGACGACAAATTCGGTACACTTGCCGAAGGAAATTTGTTGAGAGACAGTTTCCACCTGCATCAAGGATTCACGCTGAGATTTCACTTTAACGAGGCCTTAATTGGAATGAAGAATTGGTTTATATGTGCAGCTTAAATTGTAGCAGATTTTGTTTCAAATTGTAGGAAACTAATACATCTTTATGACATATCACATGTTCTTTTAAAAACTAACTAATCCAAGCATGTTGATGGATGAAGAGTTATATCAGCTAAAACACATACAAATAGAAATCACATGGCAAGAAGACAGGCAACCATAGGTGTAAGAGATCAAGTTCAATTGATAGATTGACTCATGGCCATTGTTCCGAGGGTTACCTGAAACGTGTAGCTCGGCCGTCTGGCAAGACCCGAGGTGAGGGTTCCGTGACCCGAGCTTGATGTGCCGAGCGGCTGGTGGTTGTACCTGCAATGACACTCCGATGCTTAAGTTAGCATGGGTCCAAGCAGATATTGAGTAGAATTAGAGTATGAGTTATACCTGGGTGCTCCAGTGTATTTATAGTAGTTGGTCGTGATCCTCCCTGGATAAGATATTCTTATCTTATCTTATCTTTTGGGAGCTTTATCCCTATCTTTGTGGAACCGCCTTTCTTTAGGCCTTTTCGGCCTTTAGGTTTTGGGCTTCGTTCCTTCTGATGGGCCTTCTTAGCTTATTTGTCCGAGGTCCGACCTCAGGCGTGGGCCTTGGGACGAGGTCGGACCTT
>NC_029774.3:44048740-44054196 GCF_000817695.3 Arachis duranensis
GTTGGGTTGCCTCCCAACAAGCGCTTCTTTTCTATCATTAGCTTGACATTCACATCTTCTATGTCAGCAGGTGGGTGGATCTCTGATGATCAATCTCATCTCCTAGATAGTGTTTCACCCTTTGACCATTGACTATGAATTTGTTATTTGAATTCCTATCTTGAAGTTCCACATGACCATAGGGTGATATTTTAGTGACCATAAAGGGTCCTGACCATCTTGACTTAAGCTTCCCAGGAAAGAGCATGAGCCGAGAATTGAATAGTAAAACCTTCTAGCCACGCTCGAATACTCTTGAAGCTATTTTCCTATAATGCCACTTTTTGTCCCTTTCCTTGTAGAGATTGGCATTCTCATAGGCAGAGCGCCAAAACTCATGAAGCTCATTTAGCTGGAGCAACCTATTCTCTATTGTAGCTTTGGCATCAGAGTTTAGGAACTTTGTTTCCTAGTATGCTTTGTGCTCCATCTACATTGGCAAATTACAAGCCTTACCATAGACCAGCTGGTATAGAGATATTCGAATAGAGGTCTTGAAAGCTGTCATGTACGCCCAAAGAGTATCATTATGTCTCCTTGTTCAGTCCTTCCTTGTGGTACTCACTGTCTTTTCTAAGATCCTCTTAAGTTCCCTGTTTGAGACCTCAGCCTGTCTACTTGTCTGTGGATGATAGAGGGTTGCAGAAGTGAGTCTAGCTGTTTATTGCAGAAATGGCTGCCTCCATCACTGATCAATGTCCTTGGGACACCAAACCTGCTGAAAATATGTTTCGACAAGAAATTCAGCACGACTCTGGTGTCATTAGTGGATGACGCTATTGCCTTCACCCATTTGGACACATAATCCATTGCCACCATACTACAAGAAAAAAGGCCTATGGCCATGCTTTTTTTGCCACGCTTTAAAAGTGTGGCCAAAAGTGGTCAATGGCCACACTTTTATGAGGGTGGCAATTGAAGAGAGATATGGCCATGTTAATGGCCACGCTTTTATGAGGATGGCAATTGATTAGAGATTTGGCCATGCTTTTTTTGCTACGCTTAAAAAGTGTAGCCATAGAGAGAAACAAGCATGCTTTTAAAGTGTGGCGACAGAGTTTCATTATTGTGTCATTTTAAAAGCGTAGCCGATTCCTACAAGTCTTTTTGGCACGCTTCAAAAGCGTGCCCAAAAGGTTCCAAAGGAAAAGAAAAACATTTCAATGAAGTCCCTTCGAAATAACCTTGACTTACACAATTGGCACACCCTCTCTCTTCAAAACTTCATCTTTCTCCATCTTCATGGTGCACCGGCCCTATCTCGTTTCTCCCTCTTTCAAAGAACCTAAACCCTTACTCGTTCAGATGGCAGCGGTTAACCCTCTCTTCATTATCCTTCACCCTAAACACGACTGGCATAGTAATTCCTTCACTATAGTGGTGTAATTCTTTTGCACATCAATCAAAACACGACTGGCATAGTAAATGACGTGCATAAGCTCATCTTATCTCTGTCTTAAGACCGCCCCTATGGCATAATCACTGGCATCGCATATTAGTTCAAATGGCAATTCCCAGTTGGACGGGACAATGATGGGTGCAAAGACAAGCTTTGCTTTTAAAGTTTCAAAAGTTTGCAAGCATTCTTTGTCAAAGACAAAAGGAGTGTCAGCAACCAAAAGGTTGCTCAGAGGTTTCGCAATTTTGGAAAAATCCTTTATAAACCTCCTGTAAAATTATGCATGTCCTAAGAAACTTCTTATTATGTTAACATTAGTAGGTGGTGGTAATTTTTCAATTACTTCCACCTTCGCTTTATCAACTTCTATTCTCTTGTTTGAAATCTGGTGACCAAGAACAATTCCCTCAGTTACCATAAAATGACATTTTTTCTAGTTTAAAATGAGGTTTATTTCTTGACATCATTTCAAGACCAAGGCTAGATGCTTAAGGCAAGAGTTAAAAGAATCACCAAAAATAGAGAAGTCATCCATAAATACTGTTCCGGGGGTTACCTGAAATGTGTAGCTCGGTCGTCTGGCAAGACCCGAGGTGAGGGTGCTGTGACCCGAGCTTGATGTGCCGAGCGGCTGGTGGTTGTACCTGCAATGACACTCCGATGCTTAAGTTAGCATGGGTCCAAGCAGATATTGAGTAGAATTAGAGTATGAGTTATACCTGGGTGCTCCAGTGTATTTATAGTAGTTGGTCGTGATCCTCCCTGGATAAGATATTCTTATCTTATCTTATCTTTTGGGAGTTTTATCCCTATCTTTGTGGAACCGCCTTTCTTTAGGCCTTTTCGGCCTTTAGGGTTTGGGCTTCGTTCCTTCTGATGGGCCTTCTTAGCTTATTTGTCCGAGGTCCGACCTCAGGCGTGGGCCTTGGGACGAGGTCAGACCTTTCTATGAACTTCCGAGTTGGGGGAGCTCGGTCAGGGTATGAACAGCCATCAACGAGGTTTTAAGCATTTTTTGGATACACACTGTATCAACCTTTGTACTTATATCTATAGCCACTAATATGTTTAAGACAGATGATAGGTAGCAGTGTTCATTTTTCAACACGGTTAAAAAGCAAAATATATACTAAATGTTGAAGTATAGCCCAAAATGCTTAAATTTCAAACATCAAAATGACAAATCAAACGGTTCTACGACCAAAATGGTTAATTGTCATTTACTACAACCTTGATATCCATGTAGAAAGTAAGGATGAGCATAAGAAAATTACACAGTTTAACCAATT
This sequence comes from Arachis duranensis, assembly GCF_000817695.3. Taxonomy (NCBI): domain Eukaryota; kingdom Viridiplantae; phylum Streptophyta; class Magnoliopsida; order Fabales; family Fabaceae; genus Arachis; species Arachis duranensis. Next base: position 44,051,468 of record NC_029774.3, read on the forward strand.
GCAAATAAAATTGACTATAACTCAAAAGTTAAAGTAACCCTATAATTGACAAGTGGGTAAATGAATTCAGTTTTATAAAGTGGGTAATTTATATTTCATTAGCATGGAAGAACAAGTTTTGAATCTACACATTAATTAGTCTGAGCGGGCAAAGAAATATAATAAGAATGATATATTGTAGTATAGGCAATATCTGATAATTAGAATATGTATCTATATAAGTATTATGGTGTAGGAAATACCTGGTGAAATATTAAAGATATAAAAAATGGGTATATAATTACTTCAGATGAAAAAATAATTAGTAGATGAAGTATTAAGCTATAACTTATATACAAGTAACAAAATTGTACCAGAAAATTGATTCTTGCTTCAGTAAAATTAGTGTAATAAGCATTTTAATTTATATGGTTTCTTTTTATTAACAAAATAATATTTGGTATGTTCTTATTAACAAGTGATGGATATATCAGAATATATAAATTTGATTAATTAGGTGGAGCAAAATATGATATGGTGGAGCAGATTTACATAAGATATAACTAAGTACAAATTTTCAACATATAGAAGAAAGGATTCAAACTGGGATTTCAGTTTAATGAGGCCTTGATTGGAATGAAGAATTGGTTTACATGTGTAGCTTAAATTGTAGTAGATTTTGAAATAGAAAACGGCTCGGACAAATCGGGGAAAATGAAGTCCGATACATAGAATGCCCGAGCTGATGTACTTTCATAACCAGGTAGCACCAACAGCTCGGACAATTCGGGGAATATGAAGTCCGACACATACCTCGGGAGCAGAATGCCCGAGCTGATGCGTTTTCAAAACTAGCCAACCAAGGGGCAATAACAAAAGCTTCATCCAGGCTACATTATAAGACCACAACAAATCGATCTCAAAGGTGGTATAAGGAATGTACTCAGGGTCAGCCACAGTAACACGCATTAAAACTATGAAATCCAGCTAATCAGACATGCTGTCCGAGATCTTAGTAGACATCTCAAAGACATAGGTCGACTATGGGATTACTACCAAACACCTCAAGCAAATCAGGAAACAACTCGGACAATAACAGCAAAACATCAAGTGACAGACATGGTAGTAAAAGGGAAACCCCAGGACTCACACGAAAGTCCAGGGGCACCCTTTGGAGGCAACAATAGGGCAGGAACACAGAAAAAAGAAGTCGACAATCTATACCCGAACAGTCTGAACACCTCTCAAACAAAAGGCCAAAACAAAAGCTAGAACTTTTGTACAAAAGGAGTCAAGCAACGATGAAAAGAAATAGGAACAGCAACCAAACCCTAAGCAAAGCACACATTCTTCTCAAAGGCGAAAAAAAAAAAAAAAGAAAAGTGACAACAAACGATCAACCAAAGTTCTTCAGAGCAAATACAAAGTCAAAGCTTTACATCAAAGCATGCCAACTTCCCTATAGCCCCACCTGAAGAGCTCCCACAAGTCCCATGGGCATATCGGACAACCCCACACTCTACTACAAAGGAATCACCCTTCCGATTAGCTTACGGAATAGAGGCAATAATCCCAGTGGAGGTAGAAGAGGGATTGCCCAAAGTGATCCACTACAGTGAAGAGGCCAACTCCCAACTTCAAAAGGAAGAACTCGACCTACTTCCAGAAACCCGAGAAAGAGCTCGGATCAAGGAAGAGGCGTTAAAGCGTCAAATGGCCTCAAGATATAATCGGAAGGTAATCTAGCAACAACGATCTCATCCTAATCCGAAATGACATCGGAACAAGTCGACCGGGAGAAGAGAAGCTAGCAGCCAAAAGACCATACCAAGTTGTTTAGAAGAATTGGGAAAGGTTGCTACAAAGTGTCCAACCTCGAAGGGCAAGAGCTACCAAGGTCATGGCATGCTTGCAATCTAAAAAGGGCGCCAGGCCGAGATCCAAAAAGATTTCCCGACCTAGAAAGGTAAGTACTAACATGTACACACTCTTATCTTCATTTTATTGTTTAAAAGATTGCAGATTCCCTAAAAAGTTTCCTACCAAGACGCCCGACTACGGCAGGTCGGCAAGGTGAACACCAAATTCACCGCCCGATCATGACAAAGTCGGCAAAGATGAAAACCAAATTCATCGTCCGATTACTTTAACTTAGAAGGGCCCGACATGACAGAGACGGCCCAAAATGAAAAGTTATAAAAGTAATCCCTGAAAGAGGTCTGACAAAGATCCAAGAAAGAGGATTACAAAAATAACTTAGAAGAGACCGACATAACGAAGTCGGACTCCTACTACCAAAGAGTTATAAAAGTAATCCCTGAAAGAGATCTGACAAAGGTCCAAGAAAGAGGATTACAAAAATAACTTGGAGAAGGGACTGACGTAAAGAAGTCGTCCCATAAACAAAAAAGTTATAAAAAGTAATCCCTGAAAGAGACCTGAACAAAGTCCAAGAAAGAGGATTACAGAAATAACTTAGGAGGACCCGACATGACAAAGTCGGCCCAAGCGACAAAAGTTATAAAAGTAATCCCTGAAAGAGACCTGAACAAAGTCCAAGAAAGAGGATTACAGAAATAACTTAGGAGGACCCGACATGACAAAGTCGGCCCAAGCGACAAAAGTTATAAAAGTAATCCCTGAAAGAGGTCTGACAAAGATCCAAGAAAGAGGATTACAAAAATAACTTTAAAGGAGACCGACATAACCAAGTCGGACTCCTACCACTAAAAAGTTATACAAGTAGTCCC
>NC_029774.3:44055726-44057855 GCF_000817695.3 Arachis duranensis
ACACCATGGCGGACGACCATGACAACGACCATGATCCAGATCTAGAGGATAGAACGTCGCATAAAAATGCGGACGCCACCCCCAAAAGCACACCCCAAAACGGGAGAGATAAGTAAACCTCCAAAACACAGAAATCATGGAAGCACTACAAGATTCAACAAAATATATCTGGACATACAAAGTCTGCCAACAGAAGCAGCTATCAGGGGTCTCATCAATGGTCTATGAGAAGGACCTTTTAGCCACTTAATATCCAAGAAGCACCCAAACATCTCAGAACGAGGTACAGGAACGAGCAGAGAAATACATCAACATGGAGGAGAACTCTCGACTAGGAGAGAGCTCAAAACTCGGATTCTCCTAATCCACCACAGGACAAGGATGAAAAAACCAGGAAGAAAGAAGACTAACCAATTGAGAAACCTATCTCTTGTGGATGTTTAACGAGAAATACGCAACACTGAGAAAATCTCACCACCTCTCCAATCAAAAGCAGAAAGGCCAAAGAGGTCGGACAAGTCGAAGGTCAGACTTCACACCAAAGTGGTCTAACAAGCTGAAAGTCCACCTCACGCCAAAGAGGTCAGACGAGTTGAACGTCCATACGCCAAAGAGGTTGGACGAGTTGAATGTCCACCTCACACCAAAGAGGTCGGACGAGTTGAAGGCCCACCTCAGACCGAAGAGGTCGGACAAAGGCCCACCTCACATCAAAGAGGCCGAACAAGTTGAACGTCTACCTCACACCAAAGAGGTCGGGTGAGTTGAAGGTCCACCTCAGACTAAAGAGGTCGGACGAATTAAAAGGTCTACCTCAGACCAAAGAGGTCGGGCAAAGGTCCATCTCACACCAAAGAGGTTGGACAAAGGTCCACCTCACACCAAAGAGGTCGGACAAAGGTCCACCTCACACCAAAGAGGTCGGGCAAAAGTCCACCTCACACCAAAGAGGTTGGACAAAGGTCCACCTCACACCAAAGAGGTTGGACAAAGGTCCCCCTCACACCAAAGAGGTCGGACAAGTTGAAGGAAGAGGTCGGACGAGTTAAATGTCCACCTCACAACAAAGAAGTCGGACGAGTTAAAAGTCCACCTCACAACAAAGAGGTCAGACAAGTTGAAGGTCCACCTCACACCAAAGAGGTCGGACGAGTTGAAGGCCCACCTCAGACCGAAGAGGTCGGACAAAGGTCCACCTCACATCAAAGAGGCCGAACAAGTTGAACGTCTACCTCACACAAAAGAAGTCGGACAACTTGAAGGAAGAGGTCGGACGAGTTAAACGTCCACCTCACACCGAAGAAGTCGGACGAGCTGAACTTCCGTCTCACACCCCTGAGAGACATGTTCATATGATAAATGGAGGATTCGCAGGAGGAAGGATCTCTAAATCATCTTGCAAAAGACACCTCAAAGAGGTATCTTAAGGAAGGAAGAGAGGTTTGGAAAGGACAACGGAATGCGAACAAGCCTTCCGAGATTTCAAAAATTCTTTGGACAACCACCAGACCTTGGGAAAGTGAAGAACTCATATTATACCTCACAGTGGGAAGTCGGGCAATAGCCTCAGCACTAGTCAGAGAAGACGAAAGTGGGAAACAACCAATTTACTTCATCAGCAAAGCTCTACAAGGGGCCGAACTAAACTATCAAAAGATAGAAAAAGTTCGCCTACTCCCTCGTACTCACCTCTCAACAAACTCCACCCATACTTTCAAGCTCACACTATCAGAGTTCGGACCAACCAGCCATAACAGGCATCCTACAGAAAACAAACTTAGCTGGAAGAATCCTATAGAGGATAGCTCGGATAATTCGGGGGACCCTGGACAAAACCATAGAACATCTCGGACAATCCAGGGGACCCTGGACAAAAACAGAAAACGGCTCGGACAAATCGGGGAAAATGAAGTCCGACACATACCTCGGGAGCAGAATGCCCGAGCTGATGCATTTTCAAAACTAGCCAACCAAGGGGCAATAACAAAAGCTTCATCCAGGCTACATTACAAGACCACAACAAATCGATCTCAAAGGCGGTATAAGGAATGTACTCAGGGTCAGCCACAGTAACACGCATTAAAACTATGAAATCCAGCTAATCAGACATGCTGTCCGAGATCTTAGTA
>NC_029774.3:44060463-44070582 GCF_000817695.3 Arachis duranensis
GAGGAAAGGGAAGGCAAAAGCTTCCACCTCCGAGTCATGGGAGATGGAGAGATTCATCTCAAGGGTGCATCAAGACCACTTCTATGAAGTTGTGGCCATGAAGAAGGTGATCCCCAAGGTCCCTGTTCATACCCTGGGTCAAGCTGTCCGACCCGGGATGCTTAGCGACAAGCTGACCGACCTCTTCAGGCCAAATGCCCGACCTCTTCTCAAAGAGCTCGGCCAACTCGCCAAAGGAGCCCAAAGCAGGCCCAAACGAAGGAACACAGCCCAACCTAAAGGCAGCTAAAGCCCAGAAAGATAATGGCGGTTCCCTTGAAGATAAGATGACCTCACTTAAAGATAAGGTAAAGATAAGATAAGATAACTAACTTATCTTATCCACAAGAGGCCACATCTCACCATTATAAATACACTGGAGCACCCAGGTATAACTCATACTCTGATTCTACTCAATACCTGTTTAATACCCATGCTAACTTAAGCATCGGAGTCTCTTGCAGGTACCCCCCACCCTTCGGTGATGAAGGATCAGCAGTGCAGCCAGTCCAACAAGTCGGACATGACAGTTCCGGCAGTCTCCCACCAGCCAGACACGTTAGCACCAACCAGTACAGAAGATCTCGTCCGAGATCGACCTCCAGTTTCAGGTAACCCTCGGAACACAAACTATATCAACTTTTTTACTTATAGCTATAGCCACTAATACATTTAAGACATATGACAGTTAATGGTGTTCAATTTTTAACACAGTCAAAAAGCAAAATATATAGTATATGTTGAATCATAGCTCGAAATGCTTAAATTTCATACATCAAAATGACAAATCAACAGGAATTATGACCAAAATGGTTAATTGTCATTTACTCAAGCAACCTCTTCATTCTCTTTTACCAAAGTTTCCAGTTTCCTATTGATGTTTATAGATTCAATCTCACAACGTTCCACAGTGAATTTTAACATATTCCTCTTCTCATGCAAGGCTTTTAGTTGCACCTCGAATTCATTGATTTCTTTTGACATCTCACTAACCCTTTCTTTTCCTTTAGTAATTGAAGCAGAAAAGTGTCCTGTTTGGCCTTTGCTACTTTTAATTTCTCTTGAAGTCCATTCTTTGAGTCAATCAATCTTTGAGGATTGTCTAACACTTCTTGAACAGGTAGAAAATCATTGAGAAAATCTTTATAGAAGTAACTAATCTCAGTAACTAAAGAGTGAAGATCTTTAGGAATGTGTGATGGCTCTATTATTTGGCCTAATTGAGCCACATAGCCAAGAACCTGATTCTTCATGTTAACATTCTTACTAAAGTGATGATAAGATTGATAGTGTAGCCACAAATAGGTCTATTCTAAAGTGACAGGTATTATCAATAAATTTTTCAAATAACAGCAAGAATAATATACGTTCTTAGCTGAATAATCACAAAAAAGGTTAACTGCTATACATGCCAAGGATCTCTCAAAAGAAAGTATGAATGAATTGATTAATTATCATTGTGGAGGAGGTTGATATTTGTGTAACTATATATAAGAAAAAGGGATAAAAAAAGGCCATGGTTCACAAAGAGTATATAAAAGTGACACTTTCTCAGTCTATTATCGAAGCTTATCATATAAGTTTAATGTTTTAATAGTTGGTTGAAATAAAGTGATTTGATGAATTTCTTTATGTTCAAAGCCCCAATTAAGATGGGTAAATAAATTAGGAGATTGTACTAGGTTTAAAAAATTTCAAACAATGTGTACTATAACATCTAATGGTCAATAATGTATATCAAGTAGAGATTGCTTTGGCAGAAATATGATAAGAATTATTTCCTAATGGAGTAAGACTTGATGGTTTTAGCAAATAGTGGTTGATCAAAGTGTATTCTTTAAAGTGACATATGTTAATGTCCCTTGGATAAAGACTACATACATCATTATCATCAAAGGATTATTTAATGGTATTTTAAAAATCTGATTTAGAGTAGCTTTGTCAGCACTTATACATTATTATGTGTAAACACAAATTTTTAAGTAGCATAGCCTGTCTGTTAAAGAGCAATAGGTGTCCAGCGTAACATATATCAATAATAGTCCATAAATGGTACTTGAAATTACATTTGAATTTGAGTGGGCCAGAGGTCAAAATATACATATACATGTTTACTTAACTTATTCAGGTTATTACCCAGCAGATCACACTTTTTGGCGGTGAGGTTTAACTTTATTAGCTAGGTAATGAGTGCTAACATAATATAGTAGGTCAATTTGCTTACCAATCTTATCAATATTATGTGAGAAATCAGAGATTAAGCTTTTTTTAGGTATTCGTGCCAACAAAATGACAAAAGTGTAAGTATGTAACCTATTAGCAGTATGAGCTAAAAGGAAGCATTGGAAAAACCTAATACACAATGTGACCCACACAACGGTGGAGGAACTAGATTATAATTATACTTCATAAATACAATTTCAAACAAGATGGTCCAAACAAAACTATCTTAATAATGTCGTATATAAACAATATTAAAGACAAAGTAGTGGGTGCAAGACAGAAGCTACATTCTATCTTCCTAAAGATTATTAGTCAAAACTCCAGCTCTTGCATACCAATAATGAGTGATTTTCTACCCACGAGGACTCCTCTTTCTCATCTTGGTGAGGACCTGATATGGAGAATACTTGTGAAGGCTGACCCAAAGACGGTCGGCAAGTGCAGGACTGTAAGTAGATCTTGGAACTTCAAGCTCTGCACACCAACATTTGTGAAAGAAAACTACAAAGAAAACAAGGAACGGAACAAGAGTGTGATCAATGGGATAGGCTATCCTCCGAGCGATCAAAACTCTCTATGGTTTATTAGAGCTTTTGTGGATGACGGTCATCAGGTGCAATTCAACGTCCCGATGGATATAAACCAATTCGGTTTTTATGTCGTTATCGACTCTGATCACGGAAATATATGCTTGAGGATCTCAATGGGTAGCCTTAATTCAAGGTTACTAATTTGGAATCCTCTTACGAGCAAGAGGTGATATGCAACAGATGAATCCATTAAGCACCTCGCGCACGCTATTTCTAGCTATGCATTTGGCTTTCTTCAAGACACGGTTGAGTATAGGATTCTCCACTTATGGAAGAAGAGTTTTGCACAGAAAATGCTTTCATGGTCTCTATACACATCCTTTGAAAGATGCTGGACTCAATCTGGGATATTTGACACAAATGTACAGAAAATTGGGTCCAAGTATGTTGTCAATGATGGCATCTTCTATTGGATAGGGTGGCAACGTCCTAACTTCACCCAACCAAAATCAATAATTATGTTCAATCTCTTATAACGGATGTTTCATGAGGCCAAGATACCCTCGCAAGTCCCATTTGATTACAACGGTCTAACTCACTTCAACGATGGAGTAGGTTTTGTTTCCTATCACAATGTTGGGTTTACAAGGCAGGTCCTGATTTGGCAGTTGAAGAGTGACTAGGACCATAATCTTCAATGAGATAAGATGGTAAGGGTTTTCGGATTTGGCATTCCGTACACTCCAACTTTGTTCATTGGGAAGGATATCTTATCAGTCATGGAAGCTCAAAGTGGTCATAGGGGGTCAAATGACACAGAAGGTACTGATGTTATAATTTTAAGACTCAAGTGCATGGAAGGAAAAAGGGAAAATATGGTTTACGCACTTGGAAGGAGCATGTGAACGTAAAAACAATCACATTGCACCATGAAGGACTCTTTACGGTGTAGTTTATAACTAAAAAGTTTGATTAATCACCAAGATATATCTGTTTGTTGTAATGTTTCTGCTGTAGTTAATGGTCGCCAAGTTTAGTTTATGTAGTTTCTACTTAAGTATGTCATGGTTTATGTCTCTTGATATGATAGAACAATGTTAGGTCAATACCATACCCCTCAAAGTGGAGCTATCAGGTTACTTCTTTTTAGGAGTTGCGTAAATTATGACTATTATGTATCTGAAATGCAAAAGTGTTTGTTGTCACTTAACTTTTTAAGTTATAAGTCACAACAGTTTATGAAATTTTTAGATGTTTTTTAGTAGCGACAATACCTTCAGCATTTTGATGTTGATTTTCAAATGCAAGAAAGGTAAACCTCCATCATAGGATTTTCATACAGTTGACTAACCTGAAGTAGAGAGTTATTTACATGATCATGATTGAGTTTGACAAAAAAGATGTTAAAATTTAAAATGGTATAGATTTTTTAGTGCAGTAAATTTTTTCACATATTTCTATTTTTTATAAATCTTCATGGATGAATATAAGCTTATAAAAAATATGATCCCAATTAGAGTTACAAATGAATCAACAAAAAAGAAGTTGAAAAATAGTTATAACTAGCATGCAAACAAGTCACACTCATATCCAATGAACACAATTATACCAAAAAATGGAACAGGATTCCATAACTACTCCTAAAAATTATGTACTCAATGGTATAAATTGGTAAATGCCATTTGTAAGTGGATCACATATTGACATACAAATTAGACCCAAAAAATGTTAACAATAAAGATGCTGAAAATTTTATATTGAATCAAATTTGTCCACACAATTTAATTTTTTACACTTATTGATGGATTGATATAAGGTCTTAAAGAATACGTTTTCAGTTTGAATTACAAAGGATTCAAGAGAAAGAAAATTGACAAATAGACTGATATAATTACTTAAATTTATCAGGCATTAACTTGCAATAATGAAAAATATAGGTACTAGATAACATAACCCAATTAAAAATAGTTATAATTAGCATGTAGACAAATATCCAATGAACACAATTATATCAGAAATGGACTAGGACTCCATAGTTACTCCTATAACATATTTACTTAGTGCTATCAATTACTAGATGCCAATTGAAAGTGGATCACATATTGATTTGAAGATAGATGGTAGCAACTTGATTTCCTAATTTCTCTTGAGACATAGAATGCTATCAAAGTATTCCATGTTTCAAAGTTATTTTAAAGTTATTTTATGCTCTTATTGATAAAATATAGCATGTTTTATCAACCAAACTTTCGGAAAGGAGAAAAAAATTAAATAAAACAGTCTATGTGGACGAGTTAATGTACAATGAACTAAATGTAAAAAGTAAAAAATGTTAGTTACTCGGAGACATTGGTAGAATAAATGTGTTTGAATATGCATCAAATATATGAGTCACATTGCAATAGGCCTTAGGCAAAACACATAATGAAAATTCTGAGTTGATTAATCTAAGTTTGAACACGGAACCCGGAGGACAATTATATGAAAGGCACCACATGAATGGTTAGCCATCAAAACTCCTATTCAAGTAAGGAAATGGATCTCCATGGTATGGATGAACATTAACTACGACAGAAGATATTTTATAACTATCTATTAAGCATTGATAGGGTAGAGAGACCACCAAAGATGGACGAGAATGAGAACTGTGTCCAGTCCTTAAGTGAACAATGTGCAGTTACTTTCAATGGAAGGACCTAACTTGCAGATATCTGGTTCAATACAAGAAACAATATTCAAGGTAAATTCACATGCCAACCTTTAAATCTAGATAAATAAGTATTTTTCTATTTTTTTAAGGTAGCTTATAGGTCATGGACAGATTTATGTGTATTACAATAACCGGGTCTAGAGGTTTTTTTCTAGTTTAACCATGAAGGGAACATAGATCTTCTCAGAAGAATAATGGTATTAGTATATAATGTTAAATTCAACCTATTAACTTTGCTGTGGACGAAAGGTGCGGTGGTTCCAGAAATAAGAGGAAGGTCGATGAGTACTGTAATAACAAGTGGTTAAAGCTCACAAACAGGGAAGGTAGTAGCTCTTTAGCTTACAAAAAAGCTCAACAGAAAGAAACTAAGGGAATCCCACCTCCAGGTTAGAACTGTTTAAATTCATACAAGTGCATAACGAATTTTATTGTAAAGAATAGATACCGTTTTTTGGATAATATAGGTGAAATTATAACTATTTAATCAATAAATGCAGGATTGGTTTCCCCCGGTCATACAAGTTTATAGGAACTACCACATATAATTTTAGATAATAGCAGAACCAGAAGTTTTAGAACAACAAGTGATGTTGCACAGACCACATACATTTACAATTGTCAAGAAATTCTGATAACAGAGGATTCAATATTGTTGGGATACAATACGGTGTCTCAAGTTACTTCATCAAAAGGTAATTAGCATAAACCAAAGTTTTACAGCAGATGAGTCCCATGATTATACATATAACAATAGAGATGAATTTTATTACTAGATGATTCAAGGCTTGCTAGGATGGAAAGAGCATTCAAGATAGCTAAGAAGAGAAAACGTATGGAATTTGCTTTGCCTCAAGGTAATCTGACCAGAATCTGAAGTTATATTATCTGAAGTAATATCATTCTTTAAAATTAGGGGCAACATAATACGTTACATGAGAATTATAGCAAGAATTTTAAAATTTAAGAATAATAGAAAAATACTCTATATAATATGTTATATGTTTGGTGGTAACCAAAAATTCATTTGATTTAAGAATATTGAATTAATTGACTTATATGGTTAAAAATTATATTATATAGGTTGTAGTAAAGACAATACAAGCACTGTCACCGATGTAGAGGTTCAGCCCCTGCAACTTCTGAACTCTTTTTGGTCCAAATCTAAGCCCAGAGAACACAGATTAAAGGGTTATATATAGAGGAATCCATCAATTCATGAGGGGAGAGAAGAGATCATACAACATACATTTATATATAGTTTTAGTAATTAGATGTAGCTTTTAGAGAGAGAGGTTCTCTCCTCTCTCTTAGGATTAGGATTTAGGATTTAGAGTTTCTCTTAACTTTAGGATTATCTCATCTTCATATCAGGTTCAATATTCCTTTATTTTGACTTCTCTTATTTGTTAATTATATATGTTGCCAAATTGGCTTATGGACCATTCATGTTATGATTTTCTTAATTAATTTGGGGTATTTCAGACTCATGATTTCTTTCCTTTATTTATATAAATAATTTAGATTTTCCCCTTTTTGGCTTTGGTTGATTAATTGGTAACTCTTGAGTTATCAAACTCATCGTGATTGATAATTGTTATTCTTGTTGATTACTTTAGATTCCTATAACTCTAGTCTTTCCTTATGGAGTTGACTAGGACTTTAGGTGTTAAATTAATTTGTCCACTTGACTGACCTTCATAGTTAGAGGTTGACTTAGTGGGAGTAAAAATATAATTCTCAATACCATTGATAAGGATAACTAGGATAGGACTTCCAGTTTTCATACCTTACCAAGAATTTTATTAGTTGTTAATTTATTAATTTCTTGCAATCTATTTCTCCTGTTCAAAACCCTTTCAAAACCCAAAATACTATTTTCTATAATCAATAATAAATCATACTTCCATGTAATTCCTTGAGAAGACGACCCGAGGTTTGAATACTTCGGTTTATAAATTTTATTGGGTTTGTTACTTGTAACAACCAAGCATTTGTAAGAAAGGATTTTCTGCTGGTTTAGAAGCTATACTTACAACGCGATTATACTTGTGAAATTCTTTACCGACAGGAATTCCGTTCTTCAGAATGGCGCCGTTTCCGGGGAATTGTAAACGTGTGCCTTATTATTGGTTATTGTAAATACTTTTCTTTTACTTGTTTATTTGTTTTTGTCCCCCCTTCTTGTTTCTGATAGCTACTATGAATTCTCACTCCTCTCGCTTTGAGTTTGGTTCTAATTTTGTTGAAAGGAATGGAAGCTATAACAGGACTATGCATCACGGTCATAGCAATCAAAGATGGATGAAGCCAAGAGGATCTGATCAACCCTTTAGGCAATAAGACCCTCTTAGATACCATGGACAAGGACCATTCTACAATGCATACCAAGCCGATAGATATGGTGGACCCCCTTGTAGCTACCGACAAGCCCCACCCTATGCTCAGAGACCGTCCTCTCAACATAGCTTCAAACCACCACACTCACAAGCTTCTTTTCACCATTCGCCACCGTATGATCCTTATCCGCCCCAACGCCAATCCAATTACTCCCAAGAAACCCCACTTCCCTATGCACCATGTCCATATCCATCAAGCCAAGAATCACAGGTTCGCTTCGAAGAATCAGTAGACCAATTTCATGCAACCCTTCATCAATTGGAGCAAGAAATAATTCAACTATCTTCCAGACGTTCGGACGCTCAACAAACTCCCATGGCCTCATGTGAAAAATCTAATCAAGAACGTAGCATGAAGGAGACACTAGAAACTCCAGTAGATAGTATAAAGCATAACTTCGTACTAGAACAAGTAGAGGAAGCTGTCATTATAGAAAAAGAAGAGTTGGTTGAAGATTTAGGAGATGCCGAACCTTCACAGGAATCCAGAGTTGTGGAGAATTCCATCAAAGACATTACAATTGATGCTAAGGAGGATAGTGCACAACCCCCAAAGCAGGTATCTTATGAGAAATTGGACGGAATAACCCAAGACGCATGTTTCCTTGATGATGATGATCACAAGTCAAGTTCTCTTAGTAATGAACTTGCATCCGCAAGTGAATTCTTTGGGATAGAAGAATCTTCCCCAAGTGAATACGAAGATGATGCAGAGGTAGACTTTTCTCAACCTCCCAATTATGACTCAAGTGATGAGGAAAATATCGATGACTTTGATCAAGACATGGTTGAAATGGAAGAAATTTGCAAAGAAGTGGAGGAATTCACTGAAGACCACAAGGGGGTAGAGCTTGCAGAACCACTGGAAACACTTATCCCATGGCCATTACCACCCAATACAAACTTCAAGTGGGTAAAATCCTTGACCTTTATCTTTACTTTTTCACTTGAATATGGTTTGCTTGAAACAGATGGCTAGCTTAGAGCTCTTTTCGGCTTTAAGAGCAAAAGGAAAATGACTCGCACTCAGCGCTGGTATGCAAGATTCAATGAGGTTTCACACTTCAATTTGAGGTGCAAGGATTGGTGTCAAGCTCAATTGAAAGGATCTCGGAAGCTGTTTGGTCACTGTAGTGAGAATTTAGATTACTCACCACCCTACTGGAAAAATGCAGATCAAGACAAAGATGGGTGTAAAAGTAGAGTTTGGGATCCTGAAATCTATTCTGACATTCAACACCCCGGGAGCCTAGAAACCTGTTTGAAACTGCTCAAAGGCTTTACGTGCCTTGTTTGGGACCCCAGAGGATGCTGGCATTCCAAACACTGGTGGAGATTTCTGGACAAATTCAAGAACAAGCCACCATAGCAGGAAGCTCATCAAATGTCCAACTTAAGGACTTTAACTAAAAGTGCTAGGTGGGAGACAACCGACCATAGTATGATCGTTCCTTCTCTATTTTACTCTGTTTTTGAATTTTGTTTGAACCTGAAATTTTTGCATGACATTCATTGCATTTTGCATTTTGCATACTGCATAAAAGAGAGAAAGAGAGAGAGAGAGAGAGAGAGAGAGAGAAAGAGAGAGAGAGAGAGAGCACGCGACGTATCTGCGTCACAAGTTCATTAGGAAGAAAAGGAAAGTGAACAGAAAGTCAAGCAAAAGCATGGCTGGAGGCGTGCCTTTGGCACAAATTGTTCCACGCGACCGCGTGCCACACGTGCTAGCGTCAGTTGCAAAAAATGCCTCCCACGTGTCTGCGTCACTCACGCAAATGCGTGATCTGGATATTAGCGTAAAGATCCAACGCCTAGAAATTTGGGCTGGAATCGTGCGGCTGGTGTGTGTTTAGCACAAAACGACCCACGCGTGTGCGTCCCTAACACGAACGCGTCACTTGCACAACACCCATTCCACGCGAAAGCGTGAGCGACGCGATCGCGTCGCATGGATATTATGGCCCCCTAAATTAAACAGAGAGTTGCGCGAGAACGACGCTGGAACTGTGCGTCTAGCACAAATTCCAGCGACGCGTTTGCATGCTTCACGTGTCCGCGTCACCCAACTTTTCCCCCTTATTCACGCGATCGCGTGTTTCACGTGTTCGTGTGGATTTGCGATCACTAACCCCAAATCATGCGAACCCTAACCCATCGTGTCCCAAACCCCAAACCCCACTCTTCTTTCCCCTCTGCAACTCCTTTCCCCCCCAGCCAA
>NC_029774.3:44072226-44073786 GCF_000817695.3 Arachis duranensis
AATGTTCTGCTGAAGCTTGGCTAGCCATGTCTAATTCCTTTAGACTGAAGCTTTAGACTAACATTGCATGATTCCTGGAATTCTCATTAAGAATTTTGATACCTTTATTTTCTTTTTCCACTTAATTTTCGAAAAAGCAAAAAAAAAATTTATAAAATCATAAAATCCAAAAATATTGTATGTTTCTTGTTTGAGTCTAGTGTTTCATTTTAAGTTTGGTGTCAATTGCATGCATGCATTCATGTGTCTTAAGGATCTTCAAATAATTCTTGATGATTTCTTACTCTGATCTTTGAATTCTCTTGACTTGAGTGTTTATGTGTCTCATATGCATTCCCATTAGTGTCAGTAGTATACAAACTGCTAAGTTTGGTGTCCTGCATGCATTGATATTTGATTTTAGTTGCATTTTGATTATTCCTCATTATTAAAATCCAAAAATATTTTCAATTTGTGTCGTTTCAAGTCAATAATACAGAGAATTGAAGGTTCAGAACATACAGCAGAGGAATTACACAGAAAAGGCTGGGCGTTCAAAACGCCCAGTGAAGAAGGACAGACTGGCGTTTAAACGCCAGCCAGGGTACCTGGTTGGACATTTAACGCCCAAAAGGGTATAGTTTTGGGCGTTAAACGCCAGAATGTGCACCATTCTGGGCGTTTAACGCCAGGATGGCACAAGAGGGAGGATTCTGTTTTCAATGCAATTTTTTTTTCAAGTTTTCAAAGTTTTTCAAAATCAAATCTTTTTCAAATCATATCTTTTCAATCATATGTTTTCAAAATTGATTTCCTTCTATTTTCAAGGATACTTGCTATCAATTAATGATTTGATTCAACATTTCAAGTATGTTGCCTTTTCTGTTGAGAAAGGTTTAATGTTTGAATCATATCTTTTCTTGTTAGTCAAGTTTTTAATTTTCAAATCAAATCTTTTTAAAATGTTTTTTTAAATCATATCTTCTCAATCACATCTTTTTAAAACTAATCATATCTTCTTAACCACATCTTTTTCAAAATAGTTTTCAATCAAATCTTTTTGATTTCTAATTTCAAAATCTTTTTCAAAAATTACTTGATTTCTTTCCCACTCTTATTTTCGAAAATCAAGTAGTGTTTTTTTTTAAAATGTTTTCAAAATCTTCTACTCAATTTTCGAAAATTACTTCCCTACTTCTCACATCCTTTTATTTATGGACTAACACTATTCCTTAATGCAAAATTCGAACTCCATCTTCTTTGATAAGTTCGAATTTTCTACTTCTGTCTTCTATTTTTCTTTTCCTCTGACACCTAAAGGAATCTCTATACTGTGACATAGAGGATTCCACATTTTCTTGTTCCCTTCTCTTTCTTATGAGTAGGAGCAAGGACAAGAGCATTCTTGTTGAGGCTGATCCTGAACCTGAAAGGACCTTGAAGAGAAAGCTAAGAGAAGCCAAAGCACAACTCTCTGTAGCGGACCTAACAGAAATCTTCAAAGAAGAAGAACCTATGGCAGCCGAAAACAACAACAATGCCAACAATGCAAGGAAGGTGCTGGGTGACTTTACTGCACCT
>NC_029774.3:44075046-44075326 GCF_000817695.3 Arachis duranensis
GAGCAATCATGAAGCTAAATGACAAGTTATTTGGAAATGAGACTTGGGAGGATGAACCCCCTTTGCTCACCAAAGAACTGGATGACTTGTCCAGGCAGAAACTGCCTCAAAAGAGACAGGATCCTGGGAAGTTTTCAATACCTTGAACCATAGGCACCATGACCTTCAAGAAGGCCTTGTGTGACTTAAGGTCAAGTGTAAACCTCATGCCTCTCTCTGTAATGGAGAAGTTAGGGATCTTTGAGGTGCAAGCTGCAAAAATCTCACTAGAGATGGCAGA
>NC_029774.3:44075501-44075690 GCF_000817695.3 Arachis duranensis
CTAGCCACAGCAAAGGCTGTGATTGATGTTGATAGAGGAGAGTTGATCACTCAAGTGAATGAAGAATCCTTGGTGTTTAAGACCCAAGGATATCCCTCTGTCACCATGGAGAGGAAGCATGAAGAGCTTCTCTCAAAACAGAGCCAAACAGAGCCCCCACAGTCAAACTCTAAGTTTGGTGTTGGGAGG
>NC_029774.3:44075895-44076023 GCF_000817695.3 Arachis duranensis
TATCTATTTTCTTTTGTTATTTTATGTTTTTTGTAGGTTGATGATCATGAGAAGTCACAAAATCAATGAAAAAAGCAAAAATAGAATGAAAAGCAGAAAGAAAAATAGCACACCCTGGAGGAAGAACT
>NC_029774.3:44077148-44078310 GCF_000817695.3 Arachis duranensis
ATTGATGAGGACAAGCCCATCACTAAGAAGAGGATGGAGCACACAAGAGATCCCACTCATCATGAGATTCCTGAGATGCCTCAAGGGATGCACTTTCCTCCACAAAACTATTGGGAGCAACTAAACACCTCCCTAGGAGAATTGAGTTCCAACATGGGACAACTAAGGGTGGAGCACCAAGAACATTCCATTCTCCTCCATGAAATTAGAGAAGATCAAAGAATCATGAGAGAGGAGCAACAAAGACAAGGAAGAGACATTGAGGAGCTCAAGTACTCCATAAGATCTTCAAGAAGAAGAACAAGCCGCCATCACTAAGGTGGACCCGTTCTTTAATTTCCTTGTTCTTTATTTTCTTGTTTTTCGAAAATTATGCTTGTGTTTATCTATGTTTGTGTCTTGTGATCATTAGTGTCTTAGTGTCTGTGCTTTAAAGTTTATGAATGTCCTATGAATCCATCACCTTTCTTGAATAAAAAAATGTTCTTTATTGAAAAAGAGAAGAATTGCATGAATTTTGAATTTTATAACAGATTAATTATTTTGATGTGGTGACAATACTTTTGTTTTCTGAATGTATGCTTAAACAGTGCATATGTCTCTTGAATTTGTGGTTCATGAATGTTGGCTCTTGAAAGAATGATGAAAAAGGAGACATGTTACTGAGGATCTGAAAAATAATTAAAAATGATTCTTGAAGCAAGAAAAAAGCAATGAAAAAAAAATCGAAAAAAAAGGGAGAAAGAAAAAGAAAAAGAAAGAGAAAAAGAAATAAAGTTGTGATCCAAGGCAAAAAGAGTGTGCTTAAGAACCCTGGACACCTCTAATTGGGGACTCTAGCAAAGCTGAGTCACAATCTGAAAAGGTTCACCCAATTATGTGTCTGTGGCATGTATGTATCCGGTGGTAATACTGGAAAACAGAGTGCTTTTGGGCCACGGTCAAGACTCAATAAATAGCTATGTTCAAGAATCATCATACTTAACTAGGAGAATCAATAACTCTATCTGGATTCTAAGTTCCTAAAGAAGCCAATCATTCTGAATTTCAAAGGATAGAGTGAGATGCCAAAACTATTCAGAGACAAAAAGCTAAAAGCCCCGCTCATCTAATTAATACTGATCTTCATAGATGTTTTTGGAATTCATTGCATATTCTCGTC
>NC_029774.3:44079326-44080358 GCF_000817695.3 Arachis duranensis
TAGAACTGATGGCGGCATTCAAGAGAATCCGGAAGGTCTAACCTTGTCTGTGGTATTCTGAGTAGGATTCAATGATTGAATGACTGTGACGTGCTTCAAACTCCTGAGGGCGGGGCGTTAGTGACAGACGCAAAAGAATCACTGGATTCTATTTCGACATGATCGAGAACCGACAGCTGAATAGCCGTGCCGTGACAGGGTGCGTTGAACATTTCCACTGAGAGGATGGGAGGTAGCCACTGACAACGGTGAAACCCTTGCTTAAGCTTGCCATGGAAAGGAGTAAGAAGGATTGGATGAAGACAGTAGGAAAGCAGAGAGACGGAAGGGAAGGAATCTTCATACGCTTATCTGAAATTCCTACCAATGAATTACATAAGTATCTCTATCCTTATCTTTATGTTTTATTCGCATATCACCATACCCATTTGAGTTTGCCTGACTGAGATTTACAAGGTGATCATAGCTTGCTTCATACCAACAATCTCTGTGGGATCGACCCTTACTCGCGTAAGGTTTATTACTTGGACGACCCAGTACACTTGCTGGTTAGTTGTGCGAAGTTGTGTTTATGCCATGGTATTGAATACCAAGTTTTTGGATTCATTACCGGGGATTATTTGAGTTGTAAAGAGTATTGATCACAATTTCGTGCACCAAGTATTCTTCCTCTAAAGAGGATGAGTATGTCACTGAAGAGCAAGTTGCTAAATACCTTGGAGCAATCATGAAGCTAAGTGACAAGTTATTTGGTAATGAGACTTGGGAGGCTGAACCCCCTTTGCTCACCAAAGAATTGGATCACTTGTCTAGGCAGAAACTACCTCAAAAGAGACAAGATCCTGGAAAGTTTTCAATACCTTGTACCATAGGCACCATGACCTTTTAGAAGGCTCTGTGTGACCTAGGGTCAAACATAAATCTCATGCCTCTCTCTGTAATGGAGAAGCTAGGGATCTTTGAGGTGCAAGGTGCAAAAATCTCACTAGAGATGGCAGACAATTCAAGAAAACAAGCTTATGGACTTGTAGC
>NC_029774.3:44080638-44080869 GCF_000817695.3 Arachis duranensis
GAGTCAAACAGAGCCCCCACAGTCAAACTCTAAGTTTGGTGTTGGGAGGCCACAACCAAATTCTAAGTTTGGTGTTGAACCTCCACATTCAAACTCTAAGTTTGGTGTTTGGAGGTTCCAACATTGCTCTGAGCATCTCTGAGGCTCCATGAGAGTCCTCTGTCAAGCTACTGACATTAAAGAAGCGCTTGTTGGGAGGCAACCCAATGTTATATTTTATATATTTTTCTT
>NC_029774.3:44081088-44084156 GCF_000817695.3 Arachis duranensis
GTCTGGCACCATTCTGGGCGTTTAACGCCAGAAAGGGGCACCAGACTAGCGTTAAACGCCAGGAAAGGGCAAGAAGTTGGCATTAAACGCCAGAAATGGGGCACCAGCCCGGCGTTTAACGCCAAAATTGGCTTAAAGAGCATATTTGCTCGCCACTTGGTGCATGGATGACTTTTCCTTGACACCTCAGGATCTGTGGACCCCACAGGATCCCCACCTACCCCACCACCCTCTCTCTTCTTCTTCACCCATTCACCAATCACCTCAACCACTCACATCCATCCTTATAAAACCTCACCTACCTCACCATCTAAATTCAAACCACTTTCCCTCCCAAACCCACCCTCCCATAACCGAACCCTACCCCTCTCTCCATCCCTATATAAACCTATCTTCACTCCTTCATTTTCACACAACCTAAACTCTACTTCTCCCCCTTTGGCCGAACCACAAAGCCATCTCCATCTCCTTCATTTCTTCTTCTTCTACTCTCTTCTTTCTTCTTTTGCTCGAGGACGAGCAAATCTTTTAAGTTTGGTGTGGTAAAAGTATTGCTTTTTGTTCAACAAGTCGGAATCTTAATGGTTCAAGAGTTCTATGCCAATGCATGGGTCACCAAGAACCATGATCAAAGTGTGAACCCGGACCCAAAGAATTGGCTTACAATGGTTCGGGGGAAATACTTAGATTTTAGTCCAGAAAATGTAAGGTTGGCATTCAACTTGCCCATGATGCAAGGAGATGAACACCCTTACACTAGAAGGGTCGACTTTGATCAAAGGTTAGACCAAGTCCTCATAGACATTTGTGAAGAGGGCGCTCAATGGAAGAGAGATTCAAGAGGGAAGCCGGTTCAACTGAGAAGGCATGACCTCAAGCCCGTGGCTATGGGATGGTTGGAGTTTATCCAACGCTCAATCATTCCGACTAGCAACCGGTCTGAAGTTACTATAGACCGGGCCATCATGATTCATAGCATCATGATTGGAGAAGAAGTAGAAGTTCATGAGGTTATAGTCCAAGAACTTTATAAGGTGGCGGACAAGTCCTCTACTTTGGCAAGGTTAGCTTTTCCTCATCTCATTTGTCACCTCTGTTATTCAGTTGGAGTTGACATAGAGGGAGACATCCTCATTGATGAGGACAAGCCCATCACTAAGAAAAGGATGGAGCAAACAAGAGATCCCACTCATCATGAAATCCCTGAGATGCCTCAACGGATGCACTTTCCTCCACAAAACTATTGGGAGCAACTGAACACCTCCCTAGGAGAATTGAGTTCCAACATGGGACAACTAAGGGTGGCGCACTAAGAACATTCCATCCTCCTCCATGAAATTAGAGAAGATCAAAGAATCATGAGGGAGGAGCAACAAAGGCAAGGAAGAGACATTGAGGAGCTCAAGCACTCCATAAGATCTTCAAGAGGAAGAACAAGCCGCCATCACTAAGGTGGACCCGTTCTTTAATTTCCTTGTTCTCTATTTTCTTGTTTTTCAAATTTTTCATGCTTATGTTTATCTATGTTTGTGTCTCATGATCATTAATGTCTTAGTGACTATTCCTTAAAGTTATGAATGTCCTATGAATCCATCACCTTTCTTGAATGAAAAATGTTCTTAATTGAAAAAGAGAAGAATTGCATGAATCTTAAATTTTATAACAGATTAATTATTTTGATGTGGTGGCAATACTTTTGTTTTCTGAATGTATGCTTAAACAGTGCATATGTCTTTTGAATTTGTTGTTCATGAATGTTGGCTCTTGAAAGAATGATGAAAAAGGAGACATGTTACTGAGGATCTGAAAAATCATAAAAATGATACTTGAAGCAAGAAAAAGCAGTGAATACAAAAAAAAAGAGAGAAGAAAAAAACGAAAAAAAGAAAAAGAAAAAGAAAAAGTGATACTTGAAGCAAGAAAAAGCAGTGAAAGAAAAAAAATAATAATAAAGTTGTGATCCAAGGCAAAAAGAGTGTGCTTAAGAACCCTGGACACCTCTAATTGGGGACTCCAGCAAAGCTGAGTCACAATCTGAAAAGGTTCACCCAATTATGTGTCTGTGGCATGTATGTATCCGGTGGTAATACTGGAAGACAAAATGCTTTGGGCCACGGCCAAGACTCATAAAGTAGCTGTGTTCAAGAATCATCATACTTAACTAGGAGAATCAATAACACTATCTGGATTCTGAGTTCCTATAGGAGCCAATCATTCTGAATTTCAAAGTATAGAGTGAGATGCCAAAACTATTCAGAGTCAAAAAGCTAAAGCCCCGCTCATCTAATTAATACTGATCTTCATAGATGTTTTTGGAGTTCATTGCATATTCTCTTCTTTTTATCTTACTTGATTTTCAGTTGCTTGGGGACAAGCAACAATTTAAGTTTGGTGTTGTGATGAGCGGATAATTTATATGCTTTTTGGCATTGTTTTTAGTATGTTTTTAGTATGTTTTAGTTAGTTTTTAGTATATTTTTATTAGTTTTTAGTTAAAATTCACTTTTCTGGACTTTACTATCAGTTTGTGTGCTTTTCTGCGATTTCAAATATTTTCTGGCTGAAATTGAGGGACCTGAGCAAAAATCTGATTCAGAGACTACAAAGGACTGCAGATGCTGTTGGATTCTGACCTCCCTGCACTCGAAGTGGATTTTCTGGAGCTACAAAAGCCCAGATGGCGCGCTCTCAACGGCGTTGGACAGTAGACATCCTGGGCTTTCCAGCAATATATAATAGTTCATACTTTGCCCAAGATTTGATGGGTCAAACCGGCATTCCAAATAAGCTCAAGAATTTCCAGCGTTAAACGCTGGAACTGGCACAAGAATAGGAGTTAAACGCCCAAACTGGCACAAAAGCTGGCGTTTAACTCCAAGAAGAGTCTCTACACGAAAATGCTTCAATGCTCAGCCCAAGCACACACCAAGTGGGCCCGGAAGTTGATTTTTATGTCATTTACTCATCTTTGTAAACCTTAAGCTACCAGTTCTCTATAAGTAGGACCTTTTGCTATTGTATTTTCATCTTTTGATCACTTTAGATCTTAGATCAGATCTTGGTTCTTC
>NC_029774.3:44084261-44093247 GCF_000817695.3 Arachis duranensis
TTCTACAAGCAAACAAGGCTTGAATGTTTATCTCTTGGATCCCTTAATCGGAATCTTCGTGGTATAAGCTAGAACTGATGGCGGCATTCAAGAGAATCGGGAAGGTCTAAACCTTGTCTATGGTATTCTGAGTAGGATTCAATGATTGAATGACTGTGATGAGCTTCAAACTCGCGATTGTGGGGCGTTAGTGACAGACACAAAAGAATTAATGGATTCTATTCCAACCTGATTGAGAACCGACAGCGTTGAACATTTTCACTGAGAGGACGGCACTGTAGCCATTGACAATGGTGAAGCCCAACATACATCTTGCCATGGAAAGGAGTAAGAAGGATTGGATGAAGACAGTAGGAAAGCAGAGAGACGGAAGGGACAAAGCATCTCTATACGCTTATCTGAAGTTCTCACCAATTAATTACATAAGTATCTCTATCTTTATCTTTATGTTTTATTCATATATCCTCCAAAACCATTTGAGTCTGCCTGACTAAGATTTACGAGGTGACCATAGCTTGCTTCATACCAACAATCTCTGTGGGATCGACCCTTACTCGCGTAAGGTTTATTACTTGGACGACCCAGTACACTTGCTGGTTAGTTGTGCGAAGTTGTGATAAAGAGTTGAGATTGCAATTGAGCGTACCATGTTGATGGCACCATTGATGATCACAATTTCGTGCACCAACTCCCAACCCTCCCTCTCACCCTCCTCCGCCACTGCCACCCCCCACCGCGGCCAACCTCCGACGGCCATCTTCCACCACCGCGATGCCGTGCCCCCAGCGCCGCCGCGTCACCACCACCACCTATCTATCCTCATCTCTATTCCATATCTTTGTACTTCTACACACCCGGTTCTGCCACTTTTCTTTCCTTCGTAATTAATTGCATATTTTTCAGTGTATGTTCAAATTAGGATAGTTAGAGATGCATGTTGTAGTGAATTCTAGGTGGTTAGGAAGCTAGGATGTGGTTAGTGGATTTAGGCCTGATAATTGTGCCGTACTTGTTGCTTGTTTTACCTATTCTGCAATTTTGCTCTGGCTGTGATGTTCATACTGTTCATATGCTGCTGTTTACTATTTCATGCTGCTGTTACACTGCTCTTTCATGTTCATGTTATTTGTGTCTATTTGCAGCCTTATTTCAATTCATATGAACTGTTTTTTCTTGCGGTTTGTTTTCCGGGAACATCCAATTTTAGCCAGAATAATGCCCAATTTTCTGCAAATTGTTTCCTTTTTACATTCAGGAATTGGTTTTGGCAATTTTCAATTTTGCACTACTTAGTGACAACCAAACCAATTCATGAATGCATGGACCTGCTTTCTTATTCCTTTCGGCTTCCTGGTTAATAAATTGCATTATTAATGATTTGATTTTAATTTTTGCTACTTCTGTATCTATATGAATCATCATCAATACCTTGTTATCCCTTCTTGAATATGAGTGGATTATTCTTTAAATTTGTGAATTTATTGTTACCTAGGAAACCATTCTCATGCCACTTACTTTTACCTTCTTTCACTAACTCACTCTTTAACTTTCTAACTTCCTTTTTCCATCCTAATCATTTTAACTTTCAAACTTCTCCTTTCGGTTTCTCTTTATTTACTTTAACTTTCTAACTCAAGGCATGATCACTGTTTTTCCTTATTGACATGAATTCCACTTATCATGTATTTTGGATTGTCATTTTTATTTTCCGACTTTTTCCCTTGAACACAATCCCGAATACACACATATTTGACTCAATTCATGCTTCTCTTGCTCTTTTGCCACGTTGTGCTTATATTGCTATTATCCTATTTGCCTACTTATTTTCCTACTTTTATTCTTCAATTATATCATGGAATTTCTATTTTTCAGGATGTCTGACTCTCAAAGCAGAGGAAAGGGCAAAGTAACCACTGGCAAAAGGAAAAAAGGCGAATCCTCTGTATCCATCCTTGGCATCTTACATGATGATTCCTGGCGGGAGAAGAACTTTACCCCGCAGGGAAAAGCTGATCAATTGGTACCTACGGCTGACCCGGTTAAATATACAAACAAATACTGTGAGATGAAGTACCCAGTTTTTGCCACATCCAGGAACCTGTACCTGGAAAGGACACTCAAAATTCCAGAGGAACTCAAGGAGTACACTTTAAATCAGATCAAACAGAGAGGCTGGATATGAGATTAGCCAGACAGTTACCAGAAAGCTGAGGAGGATATGAGATTCATGAGGTTTGATTGGGATGCAGTGAAACGAGATATCACTCTTGATCCTACTGTTCCATGGGTCATGGGAAAGAGCACAGTGGTACCCAAGGGAATCAGGCTAATATATCTGAATGATGAGGCTCGGCTATGGCAACAGATTCTAAGTAATTACGTGATGCGAGCACTCATGAGACGAAGGTGCCAGCTGCTATGATTACCCTAATCTGGTGTGTGATGACGGGTAAGGACTTATATCTACCCCACTTCATCCGGCATTACATGACCAGGGTCCATGTCAGAGACACCCTCCCTTTTTCTTTCTTGATTACTCAGTTGGGTCGCCGAGCTGAGGTACCTTGGGAGGTTGCCGATGAAAAGCCATCCGCCGCGGACTGCAGAAAGATCATCCCTCACAGTCGGAAGTTTCAGGCTTTCAGCAACCGACATCTGTTTCTCACTAACTCTGCTGAGGCAGCTACATCTTCAGCTGCTCCTTCTGCTTCCACTGCCCCAGTACCACCCACTGTACCCCCACCTGCTCTTGAGCCCGTCTATCTTCTGGTGTACCGACTCTTTGACCGCTTAGACCAGATGGAGCATGGTGCACAAAATTGTGATCATCAACAATGGCGCCAATAAACTTGGAGCTCTCAAACGTGAATCACACTTTGTCACAACTTTGCACAACTAACCAGCAAGTGCACTGGGTCGTCCAAGTAATACCTTACGTGAGTAAGGGTCGATCCCATGGAGATTGTTGGTATGAAGCAAGCTATGGTCATTTTGTAAATCTCAGTCAGGCGGATTCAAATGGTTATAATGGTTTTTGAATATAAAGATAAATAAAGCATAAAGTAAAGATAGAATACTTATGTAATTCATTGGTGGGAATTTTAGACAAGAGTATGGAGATGCTGTGTTCCTTCTGAATCTCTGCTTTCCTACTACTTTCATCCAATCATTCTTACTCCTTTCCATGGCAAGCTGTATGTATGGTGTCACTGTTGTCAATGGCTACTTCCCATCCTCTTAGTAAAAATGGTCCAAATGCTCTGTCACAGCACAGCTAATCATCTGTCAGTTCTCGATCATGTCGGAATAGAATCCATTGATTCTTTTGCGTCTGTCACTACGCCCAACAATCGCGAGTTTGAAGCTAGTCACAGTCATTCAACCCCTGAATCCTACTCGGAATACCACATACAAGGTTTAGACTTTCCGAATTCTCAAGAATGGCCACCAATAATTCTAGCTTATACCACGAAGACTCTGATTAAGGAATCCAAGAGATACACGCTCGATCTAAGGTAGAACGGGAGTGGTTGTCAAGCACGCGTTCATAAGGACGGATGATAATGAGTGTCACGGATCATCACATCCATCAGGTTGAAGTGCAGCGAATATCTTGGAATAAGACTAAGCTTGAATTGAATAGAAGAACAATAGTAATTGTGTTAATCTTTGAGGTACAGCAGAGCTCCACACCTTAATCTATGGTGTGTAGAAACTCCACCGTTAAAAATACATAAGTGATAGAGGTCTAGGCATGGCCGAATGGCCAGCCCCCAAAACGTGATCAATAGTCTCCTAAGATGAACAATAGATTAAAACTGAGACCAAAGATGTCTAATAAAATAGTAAAATGTCCTATTTATACTAGACTAGTTACTAAGGTTTACAGAAATAAGTCTTACTGCAGAAATCTACTTCTGGGGCCCACTTTGGTGTGTGTTTGGGCTGAGCTTGAGCTTTACACATGAAGAGGCTTCTCTTGGGGTTAAATGCCAAGTTGTAACGTCTGTTTGGCGTTTAACTCTGGTTTGTGACGTGTTTCTGGCGTTTTACTCTAGAATGTAGCATGGAACTGGCGTTGGATGCCAGTTTGCGTTATCTAAACTCGAATAAAGTATGAACTATTATATATTACTAGAATGCCCTAGATGTCTACTTTCCAATGCAGTTGAGAGCGTGCCATTTGGAGTTCTGTAGCTCCAGAAAATCTATTTCGAGTGCAGGGAGGTCAGAATCCAACAGCATCAGCAGTCCTTTGTCAGCCTCCTATCAGATTTTTGCTCATGTCCATCAATTTCAGCAAGAAAATACCTGAAATCATAGAAAAACACACAAACTCATAGTAAAGTCCAGAAATGTAAATTTTACATAAAAACTAATAAAAACATCCCTAAAAGTAGCTAGATTCTATTAAAAACTACCTAAAAATAATGCCAAAAAGGGTATAAATTATTAGCTCATCACAACACCAAACTTAAATTGTTGCTTGTCCCCAAGCAACTGAAAATCAAATAGGATAAAAAGAAGAGAATATACTATAAATCTCAAAATATCAATGAATATTAGTTCTAATTAGATGAGCGGGACTTGAAGCTTTTTGCTTTTGAACAGTTTTGGCATCTCACTTTATCCTTTGAAGTTTAGAATGATTGGCATCCATAGGAACTCAGAGTTCAGATAGTGTTATTGATTCTCCTAGTTAAGTATGTTGATTCTTGAACACAGCTACTTTTATGAGTCTTGGTCGTGGCCCTCAGCACTTTGTTTTCCAGTATTACCACCGGATACATAAATGCCACAGACACATGACTGGGTGAACCTTTTTAGATTGTGACTCAGCTTTGCTAAAGTCCCCAGTTAGAGATGTCCAGAGCTCTTAAGCACACTCTTTTTACTTTGGATCACGACTTTAACCACTCAGTCTCAAACTTTTCACTTGGACCTGCATGCCACAAGCCCATGGTTAGGGACAGCTTGATTTAGCCGCTTAGGCCTGGATTTTATTTTCTTGGGCCCTCCTATCCATTGATGCTCAAAGCCTTGGATCCTTTTTACCCTTGTCTTTTGGTTTTAAGGGCTATTGGCTTTTGCTGCTAGCTTTTTCTTTTTTTTTCTATTATTTTTTCGCCATTTTTTTTGCAAGCTTTGTTCTTCACTGCTTTTTCTTGCTTCAAGAATCAATTTTATGATTTTTCAGATCATCAATAACATTTTTCTTTTTCATCATTCTTTCAAGAGCCAACGATTTTAACATTCATAAACAACAAGATAAAAAATATACACTGTTCAAGTATTCATTCAGAAAACAAAAAGTATTGTCACCACATCAATATAATTAAACTAATTTCAAGGATGAATTCGAAACTCATGTATTTCTTGTTATTTTGTATTGAAAACATTTTTCATTTAAGAAAGGTAAAGGATTCATGGAATTATTCATAGCCTTAAGACATAGTTACTAAATACTAATGATCATGTAGTAAAGACACAAACATAGACAAACATGAAGCTCAAAAACCAAAAAAAACAGAGAGATAAGAACAAGGGAGTTAAGGAATGAGTCCACCTTAGTGATGGTGGCGCCTTCTCCTTGAAGGACTAATGGTGTTCCTGAGCTCCTCTATGTCTCTTCCTTGCCTTTGTTGCTCCTCCCTCATAGCTCTTTGATCTTCTCTAATCTCATTGAGAATGATGGAGTGCTCTTGGTGTTCCACCCTTAATTGGTTCATGTCATGACTCAATCCTTCTAGAGAAGTGTTGAGTTATTCCCAATAGTTGTTTGGAGGAAAATGCATCCCTTGAGGCATCGCAGGGATTTCTTGATGATGAGCTTCTTCATGCGTCTCTTGAGATCCATGGATAGCCTCTCTTGTTTTCTCCATCCTCTTCTTGGTGATGGGCTTGTCCTCTTCAATGAGGATGTCTCCTTCTATGACAACTCCAGCTAAGTAGCATAAATGGCAAATGAGATGAGGAAAAGCTAGCCTTGCCAAGGTGGAGGGCTTTTTGGCTACTTTGTAGAGTTCTATAGAGATGACTTCATGAACTTCTACTTCCTCTCCAATCATGATGCTATGGATCATGATGGCCCAATCCACAGTTACTTCAGATCAGTTGCTAGTGGGGATGATGGAGCGTTGGATGAACTCCAACCATCCTCTAGCCACAGGCTTAAGGTCCAGTCTTCTCAATTGAACTGGCTTGCCTTTTGACTCTCTTTTCCATTGAGCTCCTTCCACACATATGTCTATGAGAACTTGGTCTAACCTTTGATCAAAGTTGACCCTTCTAATGTAGGGGCGTGCATCTTCTTGCATCATAGGCAAGTTGAACGCCAACCTTGCATTTTCCAGACTAAAATCTAAGCATTTTCCCCGAACCATTGTAAGATAATTCTTTGGATTCGGGTTCATACTTTGATCATGGTTCCTAGTGATCCATGCATTGGCATAGAACTCTTGAACCATTAATATTCTGACTTGTTGAATGGGGCTGGTAAGAACTTCCCAACCTCTTCTTTGAATCTCATGTCGGATCTCCGGATACTCATTTTTCTTAAGCATGAAAGGGACCTCAGGGATCACCTTTTTCTTGGCCACAACTTTATAGAAGTATTCTTGATGGGCTTTTGAGATGAATCTCTCCATCTCCCATGACTTGGAGGTGGAAGCTTTTGTCTTCCCTTTCCTCTTTCTAGAGGTTTCTCCGGCCTTAGGTGCCATAAATGGTTATGGAAAAACAAAAAAGTTATGCTTTTACCACACCAAACTTAGAATGTTTCTTGCCCTCAAGCAAAGAAAAGAAGGAATAGAAGAAGAAGAAGAAGATATGGAGGAGAGGGAGAGATGTGTGGATTTCGGCCAAAGGGGAGGGGAGAGGAGAGGGTTGTGATGTGTGAAAATAAAGAAGAATGCAGGGGTTTATATAGTGGAGGGAGAGGGAATGGGGTTCGGTTATTTAGGGTGGGTTTGGGTGGGAAAGAGATTTTGAATTTGAAGGTAGGTGGGGTTTATGGGAAAAAGTGGATGGATGTGAGTGGTGAAGAGGTGATGGAGAAGAGAGATTGAGGTGATTGGTGAAGGGTGTTTGGGGAAAAGTGTTATTGGATTGTGTGAAGAAGAGAGAAGGTGAGTTGAGGTAGGTGGGGATCCTGTGGGATCTACAGATCCTGAGGTGATCCTATGGGGTCCACAGATCCTGAGGTGTCAAGGATTTATCATCCCTACACTAATTAGGCGTGTAAAATGCCCTCTACATGCAATCCTAGCGTTTAACGCCAGACTGAAGCTTGTTTCTGGCGTTAAACGCCCAAATGTAGCATATTTCTGGCGTTTAACGCCAGCCTGATGCTTGTTGCTGGCGTTAAACGCCAGCTTTCCTCATGGTGCAATCCTGGCGTTTAAACGCCAGACTGCTGCTTGTTTCTGGCGTTCAACGCTAGATTCATGCTCTGTTCTGGCGTTGAACGCCAGTCAGATGCTCCTTACTGGCATTTAAACGCCAGTAGGCTCTTCCTCCAGGGTGTGCTGTTTCTTCTGCTATTTTTAATTTTAGCAATTATTTTATGACTCCACATGATCATGAACCTAATAAAACATAAAAGAACAATAGAAAATATAGATAAATAAAAATTGGGTTGCCTCCCAATAAGCGCTTATTTGATGTCAATAGCTTGACAATGAGCTCTCATGGAGCTTCACAGATGTTCAGAGCATTGTTGGGACCTCCCAACACCAAACTTAGTGTTTGAATGTAGGGGTTCAACACCAAACATAGAGTTTGGTTGTGGCCTCCCAACACCAAACTTAGAGTTTGACTGTGGGAGCCTTGTTTGACTTTGTATTGAGAGAAGCTTTTCATGCTTCCTCTCCATGTTTACAGAAGGATAACCTTGAGCTTTAAACACAAGGTAGTCCCCATTCAATTGAAGGACTAACTCTCCTCTGTTAACATCAATCACAGCTCCTGCTGTGGCTAGGAAGGGTCTTCCAAGAATGATGGATTCATTCTCATCCTTCCTAGTGTCTAAGATTATGAAATCAGTAGGGATGTAAAGGCCTTTAACCTTTACCAACACGTCCTCTACCAATCCATAAGCTTGTTTTATTGACTTGTCTGCCATCTCTAATGAGATTCTTGCAGCTTGTACCTCAAAGATCCCCAGCTTCTCCATTAAAGAGAGTGGCATAAGATTTATACCTAACCCCAGGTCACACAGAGCCTTCTTAAAGGTCATGGTGCCTATGGTACAAGATATCAAGAATTTACCAGGATCTTGTTTCTTTTGAGGTAGAGTTTGCTGAACCCATGTATCTAGTTCACTAATGAGCAAGGGAGGTTCACCTTCCCAAGTCTCATTACCAAACAACTTGGCATTCAGCTTCATGATGGCTCCTAGATATTGAGTAACTTGCTCCTCAGTTACATCTTCATCCTCTTCAGAGGAAGAATAGTTCTCAGAGCTCATGAATGGTAAAAGGAGGTTCAATAGAATCTCTATGGTCTCTAGGTGAGCCTCAGATTCCTTAGGTTCCTCAGTTTGGAACTCCTTTTTGTTCAGAGGACATCCCAGGAGGTCTTCCTCACTGGGATTTACATCCTTCTCCTCCTCTTTGGATTCGGCCATTGTGATTATGTCAATGGCCTTGCACTCTCTTTTTGGATTCTCTTCTGTATTGCTTGGGAGAGTACTAGGAGGGGTTTCAGTGATTTTCTTACTCAGTTGGCCCACTTGTGCCTCCAAATTTCTAATGGAGGACCTTGTTTCACTCATGAAACTTAAAGTGGCCTTAGATAGATCAGAGACTATGTTTGCTAAGCTAGAGGGGCTCTACTCATAATTCTCTATCTGTTGCTGAGAAGATGATGGAAAAGGCTTGCTATTGCTAAGCCTATTTTTTCTACCATTATTAAAGCCTTATTGAGGCTTTTGTTGATCCTTCCATGAGAAATTTGGATGATTTCTCCATGAAGAATTATAGGTGTT